>NW_027590099.1:715000-826000 GCF_964213995.1 Mustelus asterias | reverse complement strand
ACAGTGGGTTAACACTGCTGTCTCACAGTGACACGGTGGCACAGTGGGTTAACACTGCTGCCTCACAGCGACACGGTGACACAGTGGGTTAACACTGCTGCCTCACAGTGACACGGTGACACAGTGGGTTAACACTGCTGTCTCACAGCGACACGGTGACACAGTGGGTTAACACTGCTGCCTCACAGTGACACGGTGACACAGTGGGTTAACACTGCTGTCTCACAGCGACACGGTGACACAGTGGGTGAACACTGCTCCCTCATCATGACAGGGTGGCACAGTGGGTTAACACTGCTGCCTCAAAGCGACACGGTGACACAGTGGGTTAACACTGCTGCCTCACAGTGACACGGTGACACAGTGGGTTAACACTGCTGCCTCACAGTGACACGGTGACACAGTGGGTTAACACTGCTGCCTCACAGTGACACGGTGACACAGTGGGTGAACACTGCTCCCTCATCATGACACGGTGGCACAGTGGGTTAACACTGCTGCCTCACAGCGACACGGTGACACAGTGGGTTAACACTGCTGTCTCACAGCGACACAGTGACACAGTGGGTTAACACTGCTGCCTCACAGTGACACGGTAGCACAGTGGGTTAACACTGCTGCATCACAGCGACACGGTGACACAGTGGGTTTACACTGCTGTCTCACAGTGACACGGTGACACAGTGGGTTAACACTGCTGTCTCACAGCGACACAGTGACACAGTGGGTTAACACTGCTGCCTCACAGTGACACGGTGACACAGTGGGTTAACACTGCTGCCTCACAGCGACACGGTGACACAGTGGGTTAACACTGCTGTCTCACAGCGACACGGTGACACAGTGGGTTAACACTGCTGTCTCACAGTGACACGGTGACACAGTGGGTTAACACTGCTGCCTCACAGTGACACGGTGGCACAGTGGGTTAACACTGCTGCCTCACAGTGACACGGTGACACAGTGGGTTAACACTGCTGTCTCACAGTGACACGGTGACACAGTGGGTTAACACTGCTGCCTCACAGTGACACGGTGACACAGTGGGTTAACACTGCTGCCTCACAGCGACACAGTGACACAGTGGGTTAACACTGCTGCCTCACAGTGACACGGTGACACAGTGGGTTAACACTGCTGTCTCACAGTGACACGGTGGCACAGTGGAAAAACACTGCTGCCTCACAGTGACACGGTGACACAGTGGGTTAACACTGCTGCCTCACAGTGACACGGTGACACAGTGGGTTAACACTGCTGCCTCACAGTGACACGGTGACACAGTGGGTTAACACTGCTGTCTCACAGCGACACGGTGACACAGTGGGTGAACACTGCTCCCTCATCATGACAGGGTGGCACAGTGGGTTAACACTGCTGCCTCAAAGCGACACGGTGACACAGTGGGTTAACACTGCTGCCTCACAGTGACACGGTGACACAGTGGGTTAACACTGCTGCCTCACAGTGACACGGTGACACAGTGGGTTAACACTGCTGCCTCACAGTGACACGGTGACACAGTGGGTGAACACTGCTCCCTCATCATGACACGGTGGCACAGTGGGTTAACACTGCTGTCTCACAGTGACACGGTGACACAGTGGGTTAACACTGCTGTCTCACAGCGACACGGTGACACAGTGGGTTAACACTGCTGCCTCACAGTGACACGGTGACACAGTGGGTTAACACTGCTGCCTCACAGCGACACGGTGACACAGTGGGTTAACACTGCTGCCCCACGGTGACATAGTGGGTTAACACTGCTGCCTCACAGTGACACGGTGGCACAGTGGGTTAACACTGCTCCCTCATCATGACATGGTGACACAGTGGGTTAACACTGCTGTCTCACAGTGACACGGTGGCACAGTGGGTTAACACTGCTGTCTCACAGTGACACGGTGACACAGCGGGTTAACACTGCTGTCTCACAGTGACACGGTGACACAGTGGGTTAACACTGCTGCCTCACAGTGACACGGTGACACAGTGGGTTAACACTGCTGCCTCACAGTGACACGGTCACACAGTGGGTTAACACTGCTGTCTCACAGTGACACGGTGACACAGTGGGTTAACACTGCTGCCTCACAGTGACACGGTCACACAGTGGGTTAACACTGCTGTCTCACAGTGACACGGTGACACAGTGGGTTAACACTGCTGCCTCACAGTGACACGGTGACACAGTGGGTTAACACTGCTGCCTCACCGTGACACGGTGACACAGTGGGTTAACACTGCTGTCTCACAGTGACACGGTGACACAATGGGTTAACACTGCTGTCTCACAGTGACACGGTGACACAGTGGGTTAACACTGCTGCCTCTCAGTGACACGGTGACACAGTGGGTTAACACTGCTGCCGCACAGTGACACGGTGACACAGTGGGTTAACACTGCTGTCTCACAGTGACACGGTGGCACAGTGGAAAAACACTGCTGCCTCACAGTGACACGGTGACACAGTGGGTTAACACTGCTGTCTCACAGCGACACGGTGACACAGTGGGTTAACACTGCTGCCTCACAGTGACACGGTGACACAGTGGGTTAACACTGCTGTCTCACAGCGACACGGTGACACAGTGGGTGAACACTGCTCCCTCATCATGACAGGGTGGCACAGTGGGTTAACACTGCTGCCTCAAAGCGACACGGTGACACAGTGGGTTAACACTGCTCCCTCACAGTGACACGGTGACACAGTGGGTTAACACTGCTGCCTCACAGTGACACGGTGACACAGTGGGTGAACACTGCTCCCTCATCATGACACGGTGGCACAGTGGGTTAACAGTGCTGCCTCACAGTGACACGGTGACACAGTGGGTTAACACTGCTGCCTCACAGTGACACGGTGACACAGTGGGTTAACACTGCTGCCTCACAGCGACACGGTGACACAGTGGGTTAACACTGCTGCCTCACAGTGACACGGTGACACAGTGGGTTAACACTGCTGTCTCACAGTGACACGGTGGCACAGTGGAAAAACACTGCTGCCTCACAGTGACACGGTGACACAGTGGGTTAACACTGCTGTCTCACAGCGACACGGTGACACAGTGGGTTAACACTGCTGCCTCACAGTGACACGGTGACACAGTGGGTTAACACTGCTGTCTCACAGCGACACGGTGACACAGTGGGTGAACACTGCTCCCTCATCATGACAGGGTGGCACAGTGGGTTAACACTGCTGCCTCAAAGCGACACGGTGACACAGTGGGTTAACACTGCTGCCTCACAGTGACACGGTGACACAGTGGGTTAACACTGCTGCCTCACAGTGACACGGTGACACAGTGGGTGAACACTGCTCCCTCATCATGACACGGTGGCACAGTGGGTTAACACTGCTGCCTCACAGTGACACGGTGACACAGTGGGTTAACACTGCTGCCTCACAGTGACACGGTGACACAGTGGGTTAACACTGCTGCCTCACAGTGACACGGTGAAACAGTGGGTTAACACTGCTGCCTCACAGCGACACGGTGACACATTGGGTTAACACTGCTGCCCCACGGTGACACAGTGGGTTAACACTGCTGCCTCACAGTGACACGGTGGCACAGTGGGTTAACACTGCTCCCTCATCATGACATGGTGACACAGTGGGTTAACACTGCTGCCTCACAGTGACACGGTGACAGTGGGTGAACACTGCTGTCTGACAGCGACACGGTGACACAGTGGTTAACACTGCTGCCTCACAGTGACACGGTCACACAGTGGGTTAACACTGCTGCCTCACAGTGACACGGTGACACAGTGGGTTAACACTGCTGCCTCACAGTGACACGGTGACACAGTGGGTTAACACTGCTGCCTCACAGTGACACGGTGGCACAGTGGGTTAACACTGCTGTCTCACAGTGACACGGTGACACAGTGGGTTAACACTGCTGCCTCACAGTGACACGGTGACACAGTGGGTTAACACTGCTGTCTCACAGTGACACGGTGACACAGTGGGTTAACACTGCTGTCTCACAGTGACACGGTGACACAGTGGGTTAACACTGCTGTCTCACAGTGACACGGTGACACAGTGGGTTAACACTGCTGTCTCACAGTGACACGGTCACACAGTGGGTTAACACTGCTGCCTCACAGTGACACGGTGACACAGTGGGTTAACACTGCTGCCTCACAGTGAAACGGTCACACAGTGGGTTAACACTCCTGTCTCACAGTGACACGGTGACACAGTGGGTTAACACTGCTGCCTCACAGTGACACGGTGACACAGTGGGTTAACACTGCTGCCTCTCAGTGACACGGTGACACAGTGGGTTAACACTGCTGTGTCACAGTGACACGGTGACACAGTAGGTTAACACTGCTGTCTCACAGTGACACGGTGGCACAGTGGGTTAACACTGCTGTCTCAAAGTGACACAGTGGGTTAACACTGCTGTCTCACAGTGACACGGTGACACAGTAGGTTAACACTGCTGTCTCACAGTGACACGGTGGCACAGTGGGTTAACACTGCTGCCTCACAGTGACACGGTGACACAGTGGGTTAACACTGCTGCCTCACAGTGACACGGTGACACAGTGGGTTAACACTGCTGTCTCACAGTGACACGGTGGCACAGTGGGTTAACACTGCTGTCTCACAGTGACACGGTGGCACAGTGGGTTAACACTGCTGTCTCACAGTGACACGGTGGCACAGTGGGTTAACACTGCTGTCTCACAGCGACACGGTGACACAGTGGGTTAACACTGCTGTCTCACAGTGACACGGTGACACAGTGGGTTAACACTGCTGTGTCACAGTGACACGGTTACACAGTGGGTTAACACTGCTGCCTCACAGTGACACGGTGACACAGTAGGTTAACACTGCTGTCTCACAGTGACACGGTGACACAGTGGGTTAACACTGCTGTCTCACAGTGACACGGTGACACAGTGGGTTAACACTGCTGCCTCACAGTGACACGGTGACACAGTGGGTTAACACTGCTGTCTCACAGTGACACGGTGACACAGTGGGTTAACACTGCTGTCTCACAGTGACACGGTGACACAGTGGGTTAACACTGCTGTCTCACAGTGACACGGTGGCACAGTGGGTTAACACTGCTGTCTCACAGTGACACGGTGACACAGTGGGTTAACACTGCTGCCTCACAGTGACACGGTGAGACAGTGGGTTAACACTGCTGTCTCACAGTGACACGGTGACACAGTGGGTTAACACTGCTGCCTCACAGTGACACGGTGGCACAGTGGGTTAACACTGCTCCCTCACAGTGACACAGTGGGTTAACACTGCTGTCTCACAATGACACGGTGACACAGTGGTTAACACTGCTGCCTCACAGTGACACGGTGACACAGTGGGTTAACACTGCTGCCTCACAGTGACACGGTGACACAGTGGGTTAACACTGCTGCCTCACAGTGACACGGTAGCACAGTGGGTTAACACTGCTCCCTCACAGTGACACGGTGACACAGTGGGTTAACACTGCTGCCTCGCAGTGACACGGTGACACAGTGGTTAACACTGCTGTCTCACAGTGACACGGTGACACAGTGGGTTAACACTGCTGCCTCACAGTGACACGGTAGCACAGTGGGTTAACACTACTGCCTCACAGTGACACGGTGACACAGTGGGTTAACACTGCTGCCTCACAGTGACACGGTGACACAGTGGGTTAACACTGCTGCATCACAGCGACACGGTGACACAGTGGGTTAACACTGCTGCCTCACAGTGACACGGTGACTCAGTGGGTTAACACTGCTGCCTCACTGCGACACGGTGACACAGTGGGTTAACTCTGCTGCCTCACAGCGACACAGTGACACAGTGGGTTAACACTGCTGCCTCACAGTGACACGGTGACACTGTGGGTTAACACTGCTGTCTCACAGTGACACGGTGACACAGTGGGTTAACACTGCTGCCTCACAGTGACACGGTGACACAGTGGGTTAACACTGCGCCCTCACAGTGACACGGTGACACAGTGGTTAACACTGCTGTCTCACAGTGACACGGTGACACAGTGGGTTAACACTGCTGTCTCACAGTGACACGGTGACACAGTGGGTTAACACTGCTGTCTCACAGTGACACGGTGACACAGTGGGTTAACACTGCTGTCTCACAGCGACACGGTGACACAGTGGGTTAACACTGCTGCCTCACAGTGACACGGTGACACAGTGGGTTAACACTGCCGTCTCACAGTGACACGGTGACACAGTGGGTTAACACTGCTGTCTCACAGTGACACGGTGGCACAGTGGGTTAACACTGCTGCCTCGCAGTGACACGGTGGCACAGTGGGTTAACACTGCTGCCTCACAGTGACACGGTAGCACAGTGGGTTAACACTGCTGCCTCGCAGTGACACGGTGACACAGTGGTTAACACTGCTGTCTCACAGTGACACGGTGACACAGTGGGTTAACACTGCTGCCTCACAGTGACACGGTGACACAGTGGGTTAACACTGCTGCCTCACAGTGACACGGTAGCACAGTGGGTTAACACTGCTGCCTCGCAGTGACACGGTGACACAGTGGTTAACACTGCTGTCTCACAGTGACACGGTGACACAGTGGGTTAACACTGCTGCCTCACAGTGACACGGTAGCACAGTGGGTTAACACTGCTCCCTCACAGCGACACGGTGACACAGTGGGTTAACACTACTGCCTTACAGTGACACGGTGGCACAGTGGGTTAACACTGCTGCCTCACAGTGACACGGTGACACAGTGGGTTAACACTGCTGTCTCACAGTGACACGGTGACACAGTGGGTTAACACTGCTGTCTCACAGTGACACGGTGACACAGTGGGTTAACACTGCTGTCTCACAGTGACACAGTGACACAGTGGGTTAACACTACTGCCTCACAGCGACACGGTGACACAGTGGGTTAACACTGCTGTCTCACAGTGACACGGTGGCACAGTGGGTTAACACTGCTGTCTCACAGTGACACGGTGACACAGTGGGTTAACACTGCTGCCTCACAGTGACACGGTGACACAGTGGGTTAACACTGCTGTCTCACAGTGACACGGTGACACAGTGGGTTAACACTGCTGTCTCACAGTGACACGGTGACACAGTGGGTTAACACTACTGCCTCACAGCGACACGGTGACACAGTGGGTTAACACTGCTGTCTCACAGTGACATGGTGGCACAGTGGGTTAACATTGCTGTCTCACAGTGACACGGTGACACAGTGGGTTAACATTGCTGTCTCACAGTGACACGGTGACACAGTGGGTTAACACTGCGCCCTCACAGTGACACGGTGACACAGTGGGTTAACACTGCTGCCTCACAGTGACACGGTGACACAGTGGGTTAACACTGCTGCATCACAGCGACACGGTGACACAGTGGGTTTACACTGCTGTCTCACAGCGACACAGTGACACAGTGGGTTAACACTACTGCCTTACAGTGACACGGTGGCACAGTGGGTTAACACTGCTGCCTCACAGTGACACGGTGACACAGTGGGTTAACACTGCTGCCTCACAGTGACACGGTGACACAGTGGGTTAACACTGCTGTCTCACAGTGACACGGTGACACAGTGGGTTAACACTGCTGTCTCACAGTGACACAGTGACACAGTGGGTTAACACTACTGCCTCACAGCGACACGGTGACACAGTAGGTTAACACTGCTGCCTCACAGCGACACGGTGACACAGTAGGTTAACACTGCTGTCTCACAGTGACACGGTAGCACAGTGGGTTAACATTGCTGTCTCACAGTGACACGGTGACACAGTGGGTTAACATTGCTGTCTCACAGTGACACGGTGACACAGTGGGTTAACACTGCTGCCTCACAGTGACACGGTGACACAGTGGGTTAACACTGCTGCCTCACAGCGACACGGTGACACAGTGGGTTAACACTGCTGTCTCACAGTTACACTGTGGGTTAACACTGCTGTCTCACAGTGACACGGTGACACAGTAGGTTAACACTGCTGTCTCACAGTGACACGGTGGCACAGTGGAAAAACACTGCTGCTTCACAGTGACACGGTGACACAGTGGGTTAACACTGCTCCCTCATCATGACACGGTGGCACAGTGGATTAACACTGCTCCCTCATCATGACATGGTGACACAGTGGGTTAACACTGCTGCCTCACAGTGACACGGTGACAGTGGGTGAACACTGCTGTCTGACAGCGACACGGTGACACAGTGGTTAACACTGCTGCCTCACAGTGACACGGTCACACAGTGGGTTAACACTGCTGTCTCACAGTGACACGGTGACACAGTGGGTTAACACTGCTGCCTCACAGTGACACGGTGACACAGTGGGTTAACACTGCTGTCTCACAGTGACACGGTGACACAGTGGGTTAACACTGCTGCCTCACAGTGACACGGTTACACAGTGGGTTAACACTGCTGTCTCACAGTGACACAGTGGCACAGTGGGTTAACACTGCTGCCTCACAGCGCCAGTGAATTGCGTTCGATTCTCGGCTTTGGTCACTGTCTGTGTGGAGTTTTCACGTTCTCTCCGTGTCTGCAGGGGTTTTCTCCTGGTGCAGCGTATAATGTGACCTCAGTATTGTAATTTTGGAATTCTGCAATCACCCTGCGTACACAAAGATCACCAAAATAGTGGGATTTTTAAAATTCAGCTTTCTCACAGTGGATCTTTCTCTCTCTCAGTTTCTGCAGGATTGCTCTCATGTCGAAAATGACAGCAGGCATATAAATTGGAAATATTTTATTTTTGAGTAAATGTTTACAGACATCGACAGGCAGAGAGAATGAGGCAGAGAGAAAGAGAATGTGACAGACAGAGATAGAATAAGACTGAGAGAGAGATTGAGACTGACAGAGAATCAGACTGAGAGAGAGAGAGACTGAGACTGACAGAGAATCAGTCTGAGAGAGCGTGGGAAAAAGAGACTGAGACACGATCCCAACACGACCCTCAGAATTAAAATGGAGGGTGTGTCCGTCATTGAAGCCCCTCCCACTAACAGCCTCAGTTTCACCCACCACATCCAGCTGTTTCCACATCGCCTCGTTTCTCCTCTCCCTCTCTCTCTCTCTCCACCTGTTTCTGCTGCATTTGTTGTCATGTTGGAATCTGTGAAGAAACCACATTTCCACCACTGTTTTCACAATCTCTCTCTCTGTCACCTTTCCTTCATTTCCTTCAATCACAAAGATACATAAAGGGACGCAGAGAGAGCGAGAGAGCGAGTAAAACCCTCAATAACATCCCAAAAGAAGAATTAAAGAGGCTGCTACAGTTTTTGTTGAATCATTCATCCCATCCAATTTAGCACAGACACAGTTTGGGGATGAAGCAAATGGAGGAGGCTTCCTGAGGGCCCTGTGAGATTAGGGCTTGAATTGAGGCCTAGTCACAGAGGCTGCATTAAACCTTGGTGCAAAGAGCAGGAATCGTTCCACTCCAGTGAAACACAACAATCCTGAAAGCTGGAGTGACAGAGGCAGTGATATTAAACCCCTGTCCCGACCCCCTGCCCCTGGCCATTCTCCAATTCACACCACCCCATCTAAAAACACAATCCGGACTCTGGAATTGGGAACAAGCCATTTCCAAGGCCGGGGAATTTTAATTTCATCCCTCCCTCCTCCTTCCCAAGTGTTTTACAGTCACTGAGCCAGTTCCATTTCAAATTTGCGTGTTTACAAGTTGGAGTTCGGGAAAGGCAGCTGGTTATTGATGCACAGCCAGATCCCATGGGCAATAATTTGACGATATCCGGATGGGACAAAGGGGAGAAATGTAATTTTCCCAGCTTCATGCCTGGTGTAATCCTCCCACCCAGACGCTGAACGCCACGTATATTCCGAGTCTGAATAGACAACATCTCAGTCACAGAAAGAGATAAACTCCTCTCTTTAAACTGGGAACAAGCTGTGTCCATTCCTTGGAGACTTTTTAAAATCAGCCTCCCAGCATTTATTTATTTGTTTATTTAGTTGTTTAATTCTGTAAATCAGGAATCCCAGAGGGCTGTGACTGAGACTGTTCTCCAGAGACAGGGAGCTGGGCACTGAGTCCATAACTCCACAGGTCCTTAAAGGTGGCAGCACAGGTGGAGAAGGTAGTGAATACGGCATATGGCATGCTTGCCTTTATTGGACGCAGCATAGATTATAAAAGTTGGGGTCTGATGTTGCGGTTCTATAGAACGTTGGTTCGGCCGCATTTGGAATACTGCGTCCAGTTCTGGTCGCCACACTACCAGAAGGACGTGGAGGCTTTGGACAGAGTACAGAGGAGGTTTACCAGGATGTTGCCTGGGATGGAGGGTATTAGTTATGAGGAGAGATTGAGTAAACTGCGGTTGTTCTCCCTGGAAAGACGGAGGTTGAGGGGCGACCTAATAGAAGTTTTCAAAATTATGAAGGGCATAGATAGGGTGAACAGGTGGAAACATTTTCCCAGGTCAGAAATGACAAACACAAGGGGTCACAAGTTCAGGTAAGGGGAGCAAGGTTCAAGACAGATATGCGGGGGATGTATTTTACACAGAGGGTGGTGGGGGCCTGGAATGTTCTACCAAGCAAGTTGGTTGAGGCAGACACGCTAGGATCATTTAAGACTTATCTAGATAGCCACATGAACAGCACCACATGATTGCTACCTGTGCCACGTGCCAGTGAGGGTAAGAGTAGGATGCTCGGGCGGATGAACACGTGGCTGAGGAACTGGTGTAGGGGGCAGGGTTTCAGATTTCTAGGTCATTGGGACCTCTTCTGGGGCAGGTGGGACCTGTACAAGAGAGACGGATTACACCTGAACTACAAGGGGACCGATATACTTGCAGGGTGGTTTGCCAGTGTTATTGGGGAGGGTTTAAACTAGATTTGCAGTGGGATGGGAACCAGAGTGCCAGAGCAGATAGTGGAGCAGGGGTGAAAGTAAATGATGTTAATAGTTCATGAAATATCACAAATAGAAGGGTTGTGTGTGGTGGTAATAATCTTCTGAGCTGTGTCTCTTTCAATGCCAGGAGTATTGTGGGGAAGGCAGATGAGCTGAAGGCGTGGAATGACACATGGAAATATGACACTATAGCCATCAGTGAAACTTGGCTGCAGGAGGGGCAGGACTGGCAGCTCAATGTTCCAGGGTTCCGATGTTTCAGACGTGATAGAGGCAGAGGGATGAGGGGTGTGGGGGGGGGGGGGTGGTATTGCTAGTCAGGGAAAATGTTACAGCAGTGCTCAGGCAGGACAGATGAGAGGGTTTGTCGACCGAGGCCATATGGGTGGTATGACCACATTCATGGGGGTGTATTATAGACCACCCAATAGTCAGCGAGAATTGGAGGAGCAAATCTGCAGAGAGATAGCAGACAACTGCAAGAAACATAAAGTTGTGATCGGAGAGGATTTTAATTTTCCACAAATAGATTGGGACTCCCATACTGTTAAAGGTCGAGACGGGTTCGAGCTTGTAAAATGTGTTCAGGAAAATTTTCAAAATCAAGATATCGAGGTACCAATCAGAGAGGATGCAAAATTAGATTTCCTTTTAGGAAACGAGTTAGGACAAGTGACGGAAGTGTGTGCAGGGGAACACTTTGTTTCCAGTGATCATAACGCCATTAGTTTCAACTTGAGATCCTAAATGAATACTTTGCGTCGGTATTCACAAAGGAGAGGGATGTGTTGATTGGGAGTGTCTCGGAGGGGACTGTTGACCCGTTGGAGAGAATCTCAATTACAAGGGAGGAAGTGTTAGGTTTTTTTAGGGAATATGAAGACTGACACTTCCCCAGGGCCTGATGGGATCTATCCAAGGCTGCTCAGGGAGCCGAGAGATGAAATCGCTGGGCCTCTGACGCAAATCTTTGTCTCGTCACTGGACACAGGTGAGGTCCCAGAGGATTGGAGGATAGCTAATGTGGTCCCGTTATTTAAGAAGGGTAGGAAGGATAACCCAGGATATTATAGGCCGGTGAGCTTGACGTCCGTGGTAGGGAACTTGTTGGAGAAGATTCTTAGAGATAGGATGTATGCGCATTTAGAAAGGAATAAACTCATTAACGATAGTCAGCATGGTTTTGTGAGAGGGAGGTCATGCCTCACTAACCTGGTGGAGTTTTTTGAACAAGTGACCAGAATGGTTGACGAGGGAAGGGCCGTGGATGTCGTCGATATGGATTTTAGTAAAGCGTTTGAAAAAGTCTCTCATGGCAGGTTGGTGCAAAAGATTGGATTTCATGGGATAAAGGGGGAGGTGGCTAGATGGGTGGAGAACTGGCTTGGTCACAGAAGACAGAGGGTGGTAGTGGAAGGGTCTTTTTCCGGCTGGAGGCCTGTGACTAGTGGTGTTCCGCAGGGCT
Organism: Mustelus asterias; assembly: GCF_964213995.1. Taxonomy (NCBI): domain Eukaryota; kingdom Metazoa; phylum Chordata; class Chondrichthyes; order Carcharhiniformes; family Triakidae; genus Mustelus; species Mustelus asterias. Next base: position 813,616 of record NW_027590099.1, on the reverse strand, counting down.
CTGTATTGGGACCTCTGCTGTTTGTGATTTATATAAACGATCTGGAAGAAGGTGTAACTGGGGTGATCAGTAAGTTTGCGGACGACACGAAAATAGCTGGGCATGCAGATAGTGAGGAACATTGTCAGAGGCTACAGAAGGATATAGATAGGCTGGAAATTTGGGCAAAGAAATGGCAGATGGAGTTCAATCCAGATGAACGCGAAGTGGTGCATTTTGGTGGAACTAACATAGGGAGGAGCTATACGATAAATGGCAGAACCATAAAGGGTGTAGATGCGCAGAGGGACCTGGGTGTGCAAGTCCACAGATCCTTGAAGGTGATGTCACAGGTGGAGAAGGTGGTGAAGAAGGCATATGGCATGCTTGCCTTAATAGGACGGGGCATAGAGTATAAAAGTTGGGGTCTGATGTTGCAGTTGTAGAGAACGTTGGTTCAGCCGCATTTGGAGTACTGCGTCCAGTTCTGGTCGCCACACTACCAGAAGGACGTGGAGGCTTTGGAGAGAGTGCAGAGGAGGTTTACCAGAATGTTGCCTGGTATGGAGGGGCTTCGTTATGAGGAGAGATTGGGTAAACTGGGGTTGTTCTCACTGGAAAGATGGAGGATGAGGGGTGAACTGATAGAGGTGTATAAAATTATGAAAGGCATAGATAGGGTGAACGGTGGGAAGCTTTTTCCCAGGTTGGTGGTGACGTTTACGAGGGGTCATAGGTTCAAGGTGAAGGGGGGGAGGTTTAACAGGGATATCAGTAGCACATATTTTACACAGAGGGTTGTGGGGGCCTGGACTGCGCTGCCGGGCAAAGTGGTGGAGGCGGACACACTGGGAACGTTTAAGAATTATCTAGATAGCCACATGAACGGAGTGGGAATGGAGGGATACAAAAGAATGGTCGAGATTGGACCAGGGAGCGGCGCGGGCTTGGAGGGCCGAAGGGCCTGTTCCTGTGCTGTATCATTCTTTGTTCTTTGTTTTGTTCTTGATCATGGATAAAGATAGATCTGGTCCTCGGGTTGAGGTTCTAAACCGGAAAACGGACAAATTTGAAGAAATGAGAAAGGATCTAAAAAGTGAGGATTGAGACAGGCTCTTCTCTGGCAAGGGTGTGATTGGTAAGTGGGAGGTCTTCAAAGGAGAAATTTTGAGAGTGCAGAGTTTGTCTGTTCTTGTCAGGATTAAAGGCAAAGTGAATAAGAATAAGGAACCTTGGTTCTCGAGGGATATTGGAACTCTGATGAAGAAGAAGAGAGAGATGTATGACATGTATAGGCAACAGGGAGCAAATAAGATGCTTGAGGAGTATAAAAAGTGCAAGAAACTACTTAAGAATGAAATCAGGAGGGCGAAAAGAAGATATGAGGTTGCTTTGGCAGACAAGGTGAAGTATAATCTGAAGAGCTTCTACAGGTGTATTATGAGCAAAAGGATAGTAAGGGATAAAATTGGTCCTCTTGAAGATCACAGTGGTCGGCTATGTACGGAACCAAAAGATATTTACGAAGGAAACGGGCATGGAGTCTATGGAAATAAGGCAAATAAGTAGGGAGGTCATGGAACCTATACAGATTAAAGGGGAGGAGGTGCTTGCTGTCTCGAGGCAAATCAGAGGAGATAAATCCCCAGGACCAGACAGGGTATACCCTCGGACCTTGAAGGAGTCTAGTGTTGAAATTGCAGGGGCCCTGGAAGATATATTTAAAATGTCGGTATCCATGGGGTGAGTTGCTGGATGATTGGAGGATAACTCATGTTGTTCCGTTGTTTAAAAAAGGCTCAAAACGTAATGCGGGAAATTATAGGCCGGTAAGTTTGACGTCAGCAGGAGGTAAATTAATGGAAGGAGTACTAAGAGATAGGATCTACAAATAATTGGATAGACAGGGACTTATTAGGGAGAGTCAACATGGCTTTGTGCGTGGTAGGTCATGTTTGACCAATCTATTAGAGTTTTTCGAGGAGGTTACCAGGAAAGTGGATGAAGGGAAGGCGGTGGATGTTGTCTACATGGAATTCAGTAAGGCCTTTGACAAAGTCCCACATGGGAGGTTACATAGGAAGGTTCAGTCGCTAGGGAAACATGGAGAGGTCGTAAACTTGCTTAGACACTGGCTCAATGGAAGAAGCCAGAGAGTGGTAGTGGAGGATTGCTTCTCTGAGTGGAGGCCTGTGACGAGTGGTGTGCCACAGGGATCAGTGCTGGGTCCATTGTTGTTTGTCATCTAAATCAATGATCTGGATGATAATGTGATAAATTGGATCAGCAAATTTGCTGACGATACAAAGATTGGAGGTGTCGTGGACAGTGAGGAAGGTTTTCAAAGCTTGCAGAGGGATTTGCTCGCAAAATGGGCTGCAAAATGGCAGATGGAGTTTAATGCAGACAAGTGTGAGGTATTGCACTTTGGAAGGACAAACCAAGGTAGAACATACAAGGTAAATGGTAGGACACTGAGGAGTGCAGTAGAACAGAGGGATCTGGGAATACAGATACATGATACATAAAAGTGGGGTCACAGGTCGTTAAGGCCGTAAAGAGCGCTTTTGGTACATTGGCCTTTACAAATCAAAGTATTGAGTATAAGAGTTGGAATGTTATGGTGAGGTTGTATGAGACATTGGTGAGGCTGAATTTAGAGTATTGTGAGCAGTTTTGGGCACCTAATTACAGGAAGGATATTAATCTGAGTGGAGGCCTGTGACTCGTGGTGTGCACAGTAAGAAGTTTAAAAACACCAGGTTAAAGTCCAACAGGTTTATTTGGTAGCAAAAGCCACACAAGCTTTCGGAGCTGCAAGCCCCTTCTTCAGGTGAGTGGAATTCTGTTCACAAACAGAGCATATAAAGACACAGACTCAATTTACATGAATAATGGTTGGAATGCGAATACTTACAACTAATCAAGTCTTCAAGAAACAAAACAATGTGAGTGGAGAGAGCATCAAGACAGGCTAAAAAGATGTGTGTTGTCTCCAGACAAGACAGCCAGTGAAACTCTGTGGGGGTTACAAATAGTGTGCCATGAACCCAATATCCCGGTTGAGGCCGTCCTCGTGTGTGCGGAACTTGGCTATCAGTTTCTGCTCAGCGACTCTGCGCCGTCGTGTGTCGCAAAGGTCGCCTTGGAGAACGCTTACCAGAATATCAGAGGCCGAATGCCCGTGACCGCTGAAGTGCTCCCCAACAGGAAGAGAACAGTCTTGCCTGGTGATTGTCGAGCGGTGTTCATTCATCCGTTGTCGTAGCGTCTGCATGGTTTTCCCAATGTACCATGCCTCGGGACATCCTTTCTTGCAGCGTATCAGGTAGACTAGTGGTGTGCCGCAGGGATCGGTGTTGGGTCCATTGTTGTTTGTCATCTATATAAATGATCTGGATGATAATGTGGTAAATTGGATCAGCAAGTTTGCTGATGATACAAAGATTGGAGGTGTAGTGGACAGTGAGGAAGGTTTTCAAAGCTTGCAGAGGGATTTGGACCAACTAGAAAAATGGGCTGAAAAATGGCAAATGGAGGTTAACGCAGACAAGTGTGAGATATTGCACTTTGGAGGGACAAACCAAAGTAGAACGTACAGGGTAAATGGTAGGACTCTGAAGAGTGCAGTTGAACAGAGGGATCTGGGAATACAGGTACAGAATTCCCTAAAAGTGACGCCACAGGTGGATAGGGTCGTAAAGAGTGCCTTTGGTACATTGGCCTTTATAAATCGGAGTATCGAGTATAAAAGTTGGAGTGTTATGGTAAGGTTCTATAAGGCATTGGTGAGGCCGAATTTGGAGTATTGTGTACAGTTTTGGTCACCTAGTTACAGGAAGGATGTAAATAAGATTGAAAGAGTGCAGAGAATGTTCACAAGGATGTTGCCGGGACTTGAGAAGCTGAGTGACAGAGAGAGATTGAATAGGTTGGGACTTTATTCCCTGGAGCGTAGAAGATTGAGGGGAGATTTGATAGAGGTGTATAAGATTTTGATGGGTATAGATAGAGTGAATGCAAGCAGGCTTTTTCCGCTGAGGCTAGGGGAGAAAAAAACCAGAGGGCATGGGTTAAGGGTGAAAGGAGAAAAGTTTAAAGGGAATATTAGGGGGGGGGGGGGGGCTTCTTCACACAGAGAGTGGTGGGAGTGTGGAATGAGCTGCCGGATAAAGTGGTAAATGCACTTTTAACATTTAAGAAAAACTTGGACGGGTTCATGGATGAGAGGCGTGTGGAGGGATATGGTCCAAGTGCAGGTCAGTGGGACTAGGCATAAAATGGTTCGGCACAGACAAGAAGGGCCAAAAGGCCTGTTTCTGAGTTGTAATTTTCTATGGTTCTATGGTTCTATAAGGTTGAAAGAGTGCAGAGAAGGTTTACAAGGATGTTGCCGGGACTTGAGAATCTGAGTTACAGAGAAAGGTTGAATAGGTTAGGACTTTATTCCCTGGAGCAGAGACAAATGAGGGGAGAATTGATGGAGGTGTATAAAATTATGATGGATATAGATAGAGTGAATGGAAGCAGGCTTTTTCCACTGAGGCTCGGGGAGAAAAAAACTAGAGGATGTGGGTTAAGGGTGAAGGGGGAAAGTTTGAAGGGAACATCAGGGAGGGGGCTTCTTCAAACAGAGAGTGGTGGGAGTGTGGAATGAGCTGTCAGATGAAGTGGTGAATGCGGGTTCACTTTTACCATTTAAGAAAAACTTGGACAGGTACATGGATGAGAGGGGTGTGGAGGGATATGGTCCAGGTGCAGGTCAGTGGGACTAGGCAGAAAAATGGTTCGGCACAGGCAAGAAGGACCAAAAGGTCTGTTTCTGTGCTGTAATGTTCTCTGGTTCTCGGTTCTCACAGACTGGGAATAGATCGGGGCAAGCTTGGAGGGCCGAAGGGCCTATTCCTGTGCTTTATTGTTCTTTGTTCTGAGCCCACACTGGACACCCCCCCCCCTCAGATCCTGTGTCTCATCCCACCATCTCACTTCAACCCTCTGTTTTGCTGTCAATGTCTGTATTTCCCTTACCACCGCTCTAGATTTCTTTGTTCTGTAACTCTCCCCAACTCCCGACCCAGTAAGGGTAACTCAATAAATCCTGCCCTGATTCCATCTACCAAAATGCATCATCTCGCATTTATCTAAATTAAACTTCATCTGCCATTTGTCAGCCCACAGGCCCAATTGATCAAGATCCCGTTGCATTCGGAGATAACCTTCACTGTCCACTATGCCACCAATCTTGGTGTCATCTGCAAACTTACTAACCATGCCTCCTAAATTCTCACCCAAATCAATGTAACCCGGGACATGGAGAAATCAGACATTGGTCTAGTTAATGCTGGTATTTAGCATCATGCTTCAACGCCGCTACCTTTCCCTGACCTGAAATAGATGCTCTATTCAGAAATTATTTAACACTCGGGTATTCCTGGAGGAACAGACGGACGGTGCACAGTGAAACTTTATGCTGTTGATGGCAGCCTAGAATCAGAAAGATTGAAGGAACTCACAAGGTCAATCCTATTTTTGATGTGAGTGGGGTGAGACAGAGAGTGTTGAGGTGAAGGGGAATTTTGAGGTGACAGGGTCAGTGTTGAGGTGAGGGGTGTTGCTGTGGACGGTGGGAGTTGAGGTGAGAGGCGGTTACTGAGGTGAGAGGGAGTGTGTTGATGTGAGGAGGGAGCTTTCAGATGAGAGGGGAACAACATGGTGTTATATGAATACACACTGATCCAACAAACACTCCCAGGATATTTACTGCAGGGATTAGGTGCGAAGTCAGCCTGTCCCCACACGCTGCCGGCCAGAGAGCGGAGGGAACGGTGACAGCCCTTAAACACGGAGCAAACATAAACTGCAACATCCCATCAAACACTCCAATGTCAGCTACAGAGGTCCAGTGTCACTCCCACCCCATCTTAACTGTGTGACCAGGCTCTCTCATGGCTGCTAAAGTGAAGGTTCAACTTAGTCAGGCAACCTTCAGGCTCGATATCCGTAAGCTTGCACCCATCAGACATTTACAAGGATAAGCTGCCTCTACACACTCCCATCAAATACCCTCATTGTAGATGTAGCACAGGCCCAGATACACAAACTATCTCCCTCTACACTGTCCAAACACGAATCTCCAGTGCAGGTATAGCAGAGGGTGAGATAGACAGTGTGTACAGGTGAGAGGGGGAGTGTGTTGAGGCGAGAGGGGGAGAGTGTTGAGGCGAGAGGGGGAGAGTGTTGAGGCGAGAGCGGGACAGTGTTGAGGCGAGAGGGGGACAGTGTTGAGGCGAGAGGGGGAGAGTGTTGAGGCGAGAGGGGGAGAGTGTTGAGGCGAGAGGGGGAGAGTGTTGAGGCGAGAGGGGGAGAGTGTTGAGGCGAGAGGGGGAGAGTGTTGAGGCGAGAGGGGGAGAGTGTTGAGGCGAGAGGGGGAGAGTGTTGAGGCGAGATGGGGAGAGTGTTGAGGCGAGAGGGGGAGAGTGTTGAGGCGAGAGGGGGAGAGTGTTGAGGCGAGAGGGGGAGAGTGTTGAGGCGAGAGGGGGAGAGTGTTGAGGCGAGAGGGGAAGAGTGTTGAGGCGAGAGGGGGAGAGTGTTGAGGCGAGAGGGGGAGAGTGTTGAGGCGAGAGGGGGAGACTGTTGAGGCGAGAGGGGGAGAGTGTTGAGGCGAGAGGGGGAGAGTGTTGAGGCGAGAGGGGGAGAGTGTTGAGGCGAGAGGTGGAGAGTGTTGAGGCGAGAGGGGGAGAGTGTTGAGGCGAGGGGGGGAGAGCGTTGAGGCGAGAGGGGGAGAGCGTCGAGGCGAGAGGGGGAGAGCGTTGAGGCGAGAGGGGGAGAGCGTTGAGGCGAGAGGGGGGAGAGCGTCGAGGCGAGAGGGGGAGAGCGTCGAGGCGAGAGGGGGAGAGCGTTGAGGCGAGAGGGGGAGAGCGTTGAGGCGAGAGGGGGAGAACGTTGAGGCGAGAGGGGGAGAGCGTTGAGGCGAGGGAGGGAGCGTTGAGGCGAGAGGGGGAGAGCGTTGAGGCGAGAGGGGGAGAGCGTTGAGGTGACAGTGGGAGTGTGGAGGTGAGAGGGGAATTTTGTGGTTGGGGTGAGGTTCTGTAACACACTGGTTGGCGCTGCTGCCTCATGGCGCCAAAGACCTGGGTTTGATTCCAGCCTCGGGTCACTCTCTGTGTGGAGTGTGCACGTTCTCCCCTGTCTGCGTGGGAATCTATCCCAGATTTGGGTAAAGAAAAGTTCAATACAGATACATCTCCTCTTGATACTGCCCTCTGAAACCCTCCCAGAACAGTGACACACGGGATTGCAGACAGAGCAAAGCTCACTCTGCAGTGTCCCATTGAATAGTTCACTGCAAAGGGTGTTTACTCTGTGTCGAATCCCATTCTGAACTATGTTTCTGTATTTGCCATTGGGTTACTGTAAATTGTGCTTCCATTGAACATTTCCAAGGATAGGGACAGCACTGGGTAAAGTGTATGGTCTTGCTGCACTGCCAATTCAAACAGGCTGATAAAAGGGACGTGTATCTTCTGAATCAAACACGTTTCCATCACTGTCCATGAAGTAATCCCAGGGCAGCCTCACTGATATTGATATTTTCCATTTGTGCTTTTATAATAACGGTTTTCTGTTAATTTGTTGTTATAGTTTGTGAATTACTCCTTCAGATCTTTCCTAAATACAGTTCAGACATTTGGGAATTCGAATGAATGAATTGCAAACATTTTCTGTTGTAAAGAACATAGGAAAACTACAGCACAAACAGGCCCTTCGGCCCACAAGTTGCGCCGGTCATGTCCCTACCTACCCAGGCTTATATATAGGCTTACCTAGAACCCTCAATCCTATTAAGTCCCATGTACTCATCCAGAAGTCTCTTAAAAGACCCCATCGAGTTTGCCTCCACCACCACTGACGACAGCCGATTCCACTCACCCACCACCCTCTGAGTGGAAAACTTACCCCTCATATCTCCTCTGTACCTGCTCCCCAGCACCTTAAACCTGTGTCCACTCGTAGCAGCCATTTCAGCCCTGGGAAAAAGCCTCTGTGAGTCCACCTGATCTATACCACTCAACATCTTGTATACCTCTCTCAGGTCACCTCTCATCCTTCATCTCTCCAAGGAGAAAAGACCGAGCTCTCTCAACATATCCTCATAAGGCGTGCCAACCAATCCAGGCAACATCCTTGTAAATCTTCTCTGCACCCTTTCAATAATTTCCACGTCCCTCCTGTAATGAGGCAACCAGAACTGAGCACAGTACTCCAAGTGGGGTCTGACGAGGGTCTTATAAAGCTGCATCATTATCCCCGGACTCCTAAACTCAATCCCTCGATTGATGAAGGCCAGTTGAAAACTGCCCCAGTAAAGTAAATCAGATTGACCAACTGATTGCAATCAATGCCAAATGGGGAATAATTGTCCTGTGGAGAAGTGAGAACCCGTTCCATATTGTGATTGTTTGCAGTATTGGGACAGTGAGATGACCCGATCCAACACAACAACACTTTGCAATATCTCCCAGTAACAGTGAGTCTGTGTGTCAGCGTTAACCAAGCGGGGTGACATTCCCGGAGGTGCTGACATCTCACGCAGAGTGAAAACCAGAATTCAATTGGTGGGGATTGCCTTGTTAAATTCAGCTGGGGATTTATTGAGGGAATTTGTGAAAATGCATGTGGAGATCTTATACAATCTAATTGAAAAACATTTCGAAATCCGTTTCTCCAACTGACTGTACAGAACAGAAGAGGTACATTTATAGAGATCTCAAGGTGAATAACATTAGTTCCAGTCACTGAACACCAGCAGTAACTTTTTAATGCATATGATTTTATACATGTTTCACATGCAGTGAATACATTTATTTTAATTCCGGTCTCTGAGCAGTCAGATATTCATAACTCTGATAGTGAGCACCATGCTCCCACACTGCCACCTCTGCTTGACCTGAAATAGATGCTCTGTTCCGCAATTATTTAAACCAAGTGTATTCGTGGAGGAACAAACTTACATTCTGCATTCAAACTTTATGTTGTTGAGATCAGCCCAGGATTAGAATGATTGAAGGAGCTGAAGGTTTTTGAGACAGTTTGTGTGACGCTGCTGCTGTGTTGCCTTTATTCGTTTTGTAACGTGGGGGTCGCAGGGAATCAGGAGCGACAATATGAGTGAGGTCAGTGATGTGTCTGTTTGTCAGTTGGTAATAAGAATGAAGTCGGTAATACACCTGGAAGGTAAAGGCAGGAGGGATGAGGTTAGCCATGCACCTGGATGTGAATTGACAATCAGAGCAATTCAGTAATGTATCTGTGCAGGTTGTGAAAGGAGAGTGCGGTCACTGCTGTTCCTAAATACCTGGTTCCAATAAGAATCAGGTTATTTCTGCATCTGCAGGGACAGGTGTAGCATCGGGGAAACACAAGATAAAACTCCATCTGCAATTTCCCCAGCAAACACACCCAGGGCAGGGACAACGGGCGGATGTTTGAGTTGTGTGGAGTGGGGGGCTGTGTGTGGAGTGAAAGTTTATTATGGAAGTGAGGGGGAGAGTTATGAGTTGAGAGGCGGTGTCTTGAGATGAGGGGGAGTTTGTTGAGGTGAGGGGGAAAGTTAAAAGGAGATGGCGGGAGCTGAGGCGAGACAGAGTGCTGAGATGAGAAGAGAGAGCTGATATGAGAGAGGGAGAATGTTGATGTGAGACAGAGTGTCGGATTTGGCCCCGCGCTCTCCCCAAATTCGGATAATCCCACCAGAGGTAATTGGATCTTGACACGGTCTGTGCCCATCTGCTCCGACTCCCATGCGGTGTGGGACGGGAAATTCATATCTTGGGGATCTTGAGGTGAGGAGCGTCGAGGTGAGATGGGTAGTGTTGTTGTGCTTGGGGTAATGTAGAGGTGAGCGGGAGGATTGATGTGAGGGGGGAACATGTTAAGGTGAGAGGGGGAGAGTTGTGTTGATTGGGGGAGTGTTGAATTGAGAGCGCGTGTTCTGGTGAGAGGAATTGATGTTAACCCTCTATGGGACAATGTAAATGTGAGAGGGAGAACTTAGAAGCGAGACGGATAGTGTTGAGGAGAAAGGCTGTAATGTCTGTGTGATAGAGATTGTTCAGAGAGGGGAAGGGGAGTATTGAGGTGAGCGGGGGGTGTTGAGGTGAGGGTGTGTGTTGAAGTGACAGGATAGTGTTGGTGTGAGAGAGTGAGTGTTGGGGTAATGGGGAGTGCTGATTGAGAGTGAGAGTGTTAATGTTGTCATGTGAGTGGACCTTTCAGCAATTTTGTTTAAATCGTGCAGCTTCCATGGAGGTGTAGATAAGCTGTGGCAGTCAGGTGGTGGTTTTCTTTTGGTCTTTTAGTTTTGTTTTGGGAAGCAGTTTCGCAGCAAGCTCAGAAGCAATCTCTCTCCCTCTCCCCGTCCTTCTCTTTTGAAAAGGCTGTGTTTTGCCAAATAGATTCGACTGCAACCTCTGCTGAGTTTCTCAAGGGATTTTGAGCATTCAGCCCAGGAGGCTGGACACGTGTAATAATTCGGCATTAACCTCTGCTGTATTGTGGTGATTTGGAGGGTTTTGTGGATTGGATGTTGGCTTTGGTTGGAACACACCAGAGATATGTCCTTCAGAGTTGTACATTATCGTGGTTGTTGTGTTTCTTGTTTGTAATTGTTAAATGTTCTTGCTAATTGTCTTACTATACATGTCAACAATATTCTTAATTAAACTTTGTATTGAATAAGAGTTCTTCCTGGGTCAGTTCACTCCCACCTGAAGTGAAACCTCCCGTGCTCCTTCAAGCCAGATTCAAGGTCAAGAGTTACAGGTCACTCGAGCTTCATGGAACAACTGGGAGTATCCAACCTGACTGAGAACAACTGGGGGCTCCGGGATTGAAACCTGTATTTCTTGATTGATTTGGGATAAGTGAACTCAAAGACAGTGAGCGGTGAGCAGATTTGTGTTTTCTTTTCAGGTGTTGTATTCCAGTTTAAATAGGGAGTGTGGTTTGGATTAATGTCTCTTTCAGAGGCTCAGAAGTGTCAGCGGGTGGAGGAAGTCACGCAAATTACCTGACATATAGTGACTAAAGCAAAGCTTTTGGAATTGGAAACACATTCCAGTTGACATTGCCAGACAGAGTACAGAAAGGAGAGATAATTGTGGCAATAGCACAACATTTGGAATTGTCAGAAGCTCAGTCAGAATCGTTGGAAATTCAGTTACAAATGAAACTGACTCAATATAAAAAATAATTCAAACTATTTGAATTACAGGGAAAAGAAAAGGAAAGGGAGGAACAGCAAGCAAAATAATTGAATCAATCTGAATTACAGGCAAAAGGGAAAAAGGAGGCAAGGGAAAAATAGAGAGACTTTGAACATTGGAAACTGGCCTTCAAATGTAAACATCGTGTCTGATTGGCGGAGGTAAAGGGTAAAGTACAGTCTGAGGGTAGGGATGAGGATAGTGAGAGAATGAGGGGCAGAAAATACATCAGGAGATAGAAAAGGCAATGTTACAATAATCATGGGGGACTTCAATATGGAGGTTTCTAAGATTCTAAGGTGGACTGGGAAAATCAGGTAGGTCGTGGATCCCAAGAAAAGGAATTTGTGGAATGTCTAAGAGATGGTTTTTGGAGCAGCTTGTGACAGAGCCTACTACGGAACAGGCAATTCTGGATTTGGCGATGTGTAATGAGGCAGACTTGATTAGGGAACTTAAGGTGAAGGAATCCTTAGGGAGGAGTGACCACAATATGATAGAATTTACCCTGCAGTTTGAGAGGAAGAACCTGGAATCAGATGTAAAGGTATTTGAATTAAATAAAGATAACTACAAGGACATGAAGGTGGAGCTGGCCAGAGTTGATTGGAAAGGGAGCCGAGCAGGGGAGACAGTGGAACAGCAATGACAGGAGTTCTTGAGAGTTATTTGGGAGGCACAACAGGAATTCATCCCAAGGAGGAGGAAACATGCCACAGGGAGGACGAGGAATCCATGGCTGACGGGGAAGCCAAGGACAGCAAAAACACAAAAGGGAAAGCATCCTTAGTGGCACGGATTAGTGGGAAGGCAGAAGATTGGGAAGCGAGCAGAGGACAACTTAAAAAAGCAATAAGAGGGGAGAAGATGAAATATGAGTGTAAGCAAACTTGTATTATAAAAGAGGAGAGGAGGAGGTTTTCCAATATATAAAAGTTAAGAGAGAGGCAAAAATACCCATTGGATCACTGAAAAATGAGGCTGGAGAAGGAATAATAGGAAACAAAGAAATGGCAGAGGAACTGAATAGTTTGCATCAGTCTTCACGGTTGAAGACACCAGTGGGATGCCAGAGCTCCAGGAGAGTCGGGGGACACAGGTGGGTGTAGTGGCCATCACTCAGGAGAAGGTTCTCGGGAAACTGAAAGGTCTGTGGGTGGATAAATCAGCTGGACCGGATGGAGTACACCCCAGGGTTCTGAAAGACAGAGCTGAGGAAATTGTGGTGGAATTGGTGGTTATCTTTCTTTGATAAGGCGCAGCATAGGAGACTGTTATATAAGTTAAGTGCCAATGGTGTTGAAGATAAGATCCTGGCATGGATAGAGGATTGGCTGACTGGCAGAAGGCAGAGATTGGGGATGAAGGGATCTTCTTTCAGGATGGCAGCCGGTGACAGGTGGTGCGCCTCAGGGGTCGGTGCTGGGACCACAACTTTTGACAATACACGTTAATAATTTGGAAAAACGAAATGAAGGCACTGTTGCTAAGTTTGGTGATGATACAATGATATGCAGAGGGACAGGGAGTATTGCGGAAGTGGGAGGGGGAGGAGGAGGGCTGCAGAAGGACTTGGACAGGTTAGGAGAGTGGGCAAAGAGGGGGCAGATGGAATACAATGAGGAAAAGTGTGAGGTTATGCACTTTGGAAGGAGGAATGGAGGCAGAGACTATTTTCTAAATGGGGATATGCTTCGGAAATCAGATGCACAAAGGAATTTGGGAGGCCTTGTTCAAGATTCTCTAAAGGTTAACCTGCAGGTTCAATCGGCAGTTAGGAAGGCAAGTGGAATACTGGCAATCATGTCGAGAGGCCCCGCACCAGGTTCAGACCCACCCAGGTTCAGACAGAGACGCTGTTCAGATTCACACAAGGTTCGGACTCGGATCATGTTCAGATTCACACCGTGTACAGACTCACCTCAGCTTCACAATCATAGAAACAATGAAATATTGGAACAGCAGGAGTAGGCCATTCGGCCCTTCGACCCAGCTCCGACATTCAGTTTGATCATGGATCATCATCAACTTCAATATCCTGACCATCCCTTGCTCCCACATCCCGTGATCACTTTAGCCCCAAGAGCGATACATAATTTATTCCTGAAATCACGAAAGGTTTTGGCCTCAGCTACTTTCTGTGGTAGCGAAGTCCATAGATCATCAGAGTGGAGAAATTTCTCCTCACCTCTGTTCTAAACGGTTGATGCTTCTCCTCAAACCATGAACCCTAGTCCTCAACCCCCTGAGCATCAGGAACATTCTTTCTGAATCTACCCTGTCTAAACATGGTCCAATAATATATGTTTCACTCTAATGAACTGCAATGAATAAAGAAAGCCCTTCCCGCCTTCGTCTCTCTTCATATCACAGACTTGCCATCCCAGGAATCAGCCTGGTAAACATTCGCTGTACTCCCTCTATAGCGAGGATATCCTTCCTCAGATAAGGACACCAAAACTGCACACAATACTCGAAGTGTGGCCTCAGCAATGCCCTGTACAACTGCAGTGACACATCTCTCTTCCTGTACTCCAATCTTATCCCTATGAAGGGCAGCATTACAGTTGTCTTCTTTACTGCCTGTTGTACATGCGCGCTGACTTTCACTTACTGATGCATACGGACACCAAGGTCTCGCTGAGTATCCACCTCTCTCAATTTACACCCATTCAAATAATAATCTGTCTTCCTATTATTGCTGCTAAAGTGGATAACCTCACATTTACACATTTTACTGCAACTGCTTTGCACATGCCCACACATTGAGCCTGTTCAAATCACACTGAAGCATGTCTGCATGTTTCTCATAGCTCACCCTCACACACCTTTTATCATCTGCAAATTTGGAGATGATACATTTAGTTCCATTTTCAGAATAATTAATATATAATGTGAACAGTTGGGGTCCGTGCACAGATTCCTGCAGAACCCCACTAGACACTGACTGACAATCAGAAAAAGGCCCATTTATCGCCAACTCTTTGCTTTCTATCAGTGAACCAGCTTTCTATCCGTCTCAAAACATTGCCTGTAATCCCATGTGCTTTCACTTTACATGGCAGTCTATGTGAGAACTTGTCAAAAGTCTTCTGAAAGTCTCAATAAACACATCTGCTCACGGCACTTTCTGAACAGTAATGTCTGGTCGACACCTACCCACACTGGACCTGGCCGTAAGGGACCGGGCAGTAAGGGACACAAGACACAGCAATACCTCTCCACCCACTTCCCTCAACTCCCACACTTACCCCAGCTCTCAGTGCTTCACTCTCTGCAGCTTGCACTCTGTGGAGCTCCCTGAGTGGGCACATTTCACAGGCCTCAGTTTGGTAGTTTATATTTGCCAGTGTCCAACTCATGAACCTGATTGAAGTCACTGCACCCCCTCCCCCTCTAGGTCTGAGTAACCGCCGAGGGCTGACCACCTTGGAAGCCTTTTTTGGAGTTTCAATGCTGGGTCCGGTTCCTGCTGCTCAGCCTCGGAAGTGAGTGGGGTTCAGCAGACCGGAGCTCGCCTCTTCCACCATGAGCGTGTGGCCCGAGTTCCCTTTATCGGGTGACAATGTGGTCGAGAGGCTAAACCCACTGTGTCCATTTCAGACTCCGAGGTTCCCACTGGCGGAGATGGGGAACAGGAGCCGGAGTGCCTGGAATTCTTTCCAAAGTTCCCGCTGTGCTGGGAATTGATTTTTCCTGCACGGCTTGGGGCTGCATGGCTTGTAGATGATTGAAGCATTCCCATAGGATGGTATCTCCCAAGCGGACTTGATAGGAAACTGGCCCTGTTCCAGACTCGACCGTGCCTCATAACCACGTGGATCCATTGCCATGATTCTTTACCAATAACCTATCACCTGCCTTTAGGTGCCTCTCCCGGCTGGTGGGATCGGCACTGGGTGTCAGCTCCCGCCCTCAGAAGGTCAGACTTAACACTGGGTGGAGTGAACTTCCCATCAACAACTCTGCTGGGGCTATTCCAGTTGTTGAAGAGGGGAGGTCGGGGGGAGGTTGGGGGGTGTCGTTCTGTAATTGAAGATGAAATCTGGATGGTTTGGTGTCCAAAGAGACTGAGGGATGGTATTTTGAACCTGCTTTTACTGTTTGGGCCGCTCTTTCTGCCAGGCCGTTGGATGATGGGTAATATGACACTGCCCGACGTGTCAAATTCTGTCCAACTTCATGTAATGCACAAATTCCTGGCTGATGAAGGGTGGCCCATTTTCAGAAACTAACATTTCCGGGATCCCGGGTGTCATGAAAGAGGTGTGAAGTTTCTCCACTCTTGTCCTTGTGTTTCAGTAACTCACCCTGTGTCCGGCCATCCATTTTGAATCAGCATCTACCATTACCAGGAACATAGACCCCATGAACGGACCGGCACTCTCCGTGTGCAGCCACGTCTACGGATGTCCTGGCCATTCCCATATGTGAAGAGTAGTGACTGGTGATAGTTCTGCCCTTGTTGATATTGCCAACACTGACCCACGGGCAAATATCCGTCCCCATACCTGGCCACCAACAGGGCAACTTGGAGGATCTTCAGTTTGCCACTCCTGGGTGGCCATGGTAAAGTTGACCATGGGATGGTGACCCTGGCTCAGGATGACACTCTTGAACCCCAAAGGCGTGTGCCATCTTCCACAGTCAGCTGCTCTCTGCCACTTCAATATGGGTGCAATTCAGGCTGTAATGGCCTTTTGGATTCCCCCATCAGCACTCGCTGCTTCAATTCATTCAGGAATGGGGAATCTTACGTCCACAGCCGAATATTATTGGCTGCCACTGGGAGCGTTTTGAGAAAGTTCATGATTACCGTCTCTTCCATTGGGAATATGACGAGTGTCTGTTAATCGTAGCCAACTCAAGGCACCTACCTGAACGACTCGGCCTTCTGGAAGGTGTTCCAATCAATAATGGTAGGCGGACAGTAATGAAGTCCACAGCTGGATATGGGCCAATATTATGGGCCGCACCGTCATGCAGGTCCTCCTGGAATTTCTTTGCCCAAACGATCACCGTAGACGAGGTGTCACAGTGGTTAGCGCTGCTGCCTCATAACGCCGGAGACCTGGGTTCAATTCCTGGCTTGGGTCATTGTCTGTGCGGAGTCTGCACATTCTCTCCGTATCTGCGTGGGTTTACTCTGGTTTCTCTGGTTTCCTCCCACTGTCTGAAAGACGTGCTGGTTAGGTGCAGTGTCCATGCTAAATTCTCCCTCAGTGTTACCCGAACAGGCACCAGTGAGTGGCGACTAGGCGATTTTCGCATTAACTTCATTGCAGTGTTAATGTAAGCCTACATTTGACACTTTATAAATATTAAACTTCCTCTGAGTATGAATTGTTGAATATCGCTGGGAAACCTCATCTAGCTGTCAGTATAACTGCACGTGAATAAGTTCATAATTGGAAACAAGAATCCTCCTGCCAGCCTTGAAGCTCAGTCCTCGATCAGAGGGATTGGGAATTTATCCAGCAGTGAGAAACAGTTTACCGTTTGTTTAAAATTTCCCAGTACAAAGTATTTGTATTCACTCTTGGGACTTGGGTGTCACTGGCCGGCCAGCATTTATTGCCCATCCCTAGTTGCCCATGTTCAGAGGGCAATTAAGTGTCAACCACTTTGAGTCACATTTAGTCCTGACCACATAAGGACGACATATTTCCTCCCCTGGGACATTGGTGAACCAGATGCGTTTTTCCGAAAATCGACAATGCTTTTATGGTCACCAGCTGATTCTGAATTCCAGATATATTTATTCAAATTCCACCATCTGCTGTGACGGGATTCGAACCCGGGTGCACAGAACTTTAGCTGAGTTTCTGTATTAATAGTGTAGTGATAAAACCACCAGTCCATCACATCCACACCCAGAGTGTACACACCCTGAGTTCTGGTAACCGAGACACACCATATTATATACGTCTGCAGGGCTCCCGGATTGGACAGCATTAACTGTCTCAAACAGGGAGCTGATATTCCAATAACTCGACCTGATGGTTATCGTTAAAGTCATTAAGTCTGTCTCTCTCTGTCTCTTTCTGTCTTTCTGTGCATCCCTCTCTGTATATCTTCTCTCTTTCTCTCCGCCTGTTTCTCTGTGTCTCTTCCTGTCTCTCTGCATCTCCCTCATTCACCTTCTCTCTACACTCTTCCTCTATGTCTCCTCCCCTCTCAGTCTCACTCTCCTTGTCCCTCTCCTTCTCTGTCCCTCTTTTCTTATTTCTCTGTCTTTTTCTCTCTCTCTACCTCGCTCTGTCTTTTGCTCTTGCTGTGTCCATTGTACTCATTCAGTCTCACTGTTTCAAATTCACTGACGCTCTCTGTCTCTGTTTCTCTCTGCCTCCCTTTCTGTCTCCCTTTCCGTTTTAGTCTCCCTCTCTCGTTACATCCTTCCATCTGTATCCCTTTCTCATTCCCTGTCCATCTCCCTCCCCATTTCCCCCAATCTCTATCCCTGTTTTTCTCGCTCTGGGAGAGTCCCTATCTGTCTCTGTTCTTTCTCTCTCTCTCTCGCTCTCTCTGTTTCTCTCCCTGTATCTGTTAGAAACTCTTTCAAACTGTGTCACGCTCCATGTATTTGTACCCTTCCCTCTCTCTGTCAACCTCCGTCTCTCTATCACTCCCAGTTTTGCTCTCACTGCGCTCTCTCTCTCTTTATCTGTCACTCTCTCTGTCTCTGTGAGGCTGTTTGTTATTTATATTTGAAAGTCCAATAGGAAGATTCAGGGGTCTTGTAGTTGTAGTTTCCTCTCAGGGTCTAATGAGTTGAAGAATTGCACTAAGGGGAGCTTTCAGCAGATTGATTAGCTGCTGCCTGAAGTGAGTCTGTGTCACAGCATAAATGGCAGTGTTTGTACAACAACTTGTGAGTTGCAACATGAAACCAACGTCCATAACATAGTAATCTAACCAGACCGACTGATAGCCCAAATAATGCATCCGACGCCAAATTGAAAAAACCATTAATGTCGACCATAAGAGGATGAAATTGGCTGAGATAACAAACAGTAAAATGATGGATTTCCTGCGACTCTCCATCTCTGGGTCTCTGGGATTCTCCCCACTGCTGTGAGCCCGGAGTCTCCTGCGGGCTCTGCTGCTCATTAAAATGTGTCTGATGGTGAAAACGTTGAGCAGCAGAATCAGGACGAACGGGACAGTCGGGGTTAGAATGTTGTGGAGGAACTCGATTGTTCCCCAGACCGGAGATAACATCACAACCCCTGTGACCAAACAAAACCAGGGGACGTTCCCCAGCCGATATCCATTTGATAACATAAAATACCAGGAAATGTTCTTTAAACAGCTCAGCACCGTCACTGTTCCCAGAACCACAGCCGCCGATTTCTCACTGCAATATTTACTCTTCAGCTTGGGGCAGCAAATGGCCACAAATCGATCAAAGGTGAAAGTGACGGTGAACCAGACAGAACAGTCAGTGGCTGCATAAAGCAGGACGGCGTGGATGTTACACACGGGGACCCAGTACAGGAAATAAAACTGTTCCCAATAAAGAATGGGAATGTGTCTGAATATCAGGTCGAGGATAACGACCAGCAGATCCCCCGCTGACATGGCCACCAGGTAACGAGTCACACATTTGGACAGACCACAGTTTCTGCTCGTCAGTGTCACAATTGTGATCATGTTCACTGTCAGGAAGGGAAATAAAGAATAAAATTAGACAGGATTCAGGGAAAGAAGTTACCATTTGGACTGAGGATGGGTTGAAATAAAAAAGAATGTACACACATAAAATCACTTAAATCTTTTTTTAAATCCAGCACGTGTTTTGCAGTGTGAGAGGAAAGTGGAGCATCCGGAGGAAACCCACACAGACACGGGGAGAAGGTCCAAACTCCACACAGACAGTGACCCAAGCCTGGAATTGAACCCAGCTCCCTGACGCTGTGAATCAGCAGTGCTAACCACTGTGTCACCGTGCTGCTCCATAGTAGCAACACACTGGTATACATTTGGGAGAGAGCTTTCCGGAGAGTCCACAACATTGACCCTCACTCAGCTCCAAGGATGAGGGAGTAAACTCTGACAGAAAATCCAGACTGGAGTCCTGTAGATGGCAATCTGTCGTCTCTCAGACAGTTTACTGACAACCCCTGCAACAGAGCTGGGACCAAAGAGGGCTGGTTTGACCCTTGCCTCTGGACAATACTAACAATTGGCAGAGGGAGATCCTGATGCCTTGACAGCACAGAATCTCTATTATATTTACACAGAACTGTACCCTGGAGAGGAGATCACAGCATTGTGGCCACTGTTAGCACAACACAGGAAAAAATAGTAATCTCACACTCGATTGGCACAGAACACAACTTCCAGTGTTTGCTTTCAAGAGTGGGAGAAAGCTTCAGGGTTCAGCGAATCGCTATCGTCCATAATGCTCAGTGCGATTACTGCTGTCCCACGTTGGTCTACTGGACCAGTGCAGCTGCATCAGTCCTCTCTCGGCAGGAAGGTTGCCAATCTATGCACCAGGTAAAACTCAAACAAAGGCCAGTACCAAAGGAAAAGCCAAGCAGGCTGCCTTAATGCCTATCGTCCGGTGACTCTGATGTCCAATATTATGAAATGCATCAAAAGGTTAGTCATGGCATGAATCAGTTCCGGCTTCCCAGATTGCCTGGATCCACGACAGTTCACCGACATCCACAACAGGTCCACAATGCCATCTCCCTGGCCCGACAGTGAACCCTGGAACACAGACTCGTGTTTATCAACGACAGCTCAGCCTGCAACACCATTAGTCCTACGAAACTCATGTCCAAAGTCCGTGGCGCTGGGCTTGGCTCCTGCCTCTGCAATAGGATCCTCAACTTCCTCATCCATAGAGAGCAAAATTAAGGACAATCAACAACATCTCCTTCACAATCATCCTGAACAGCGGTGCCCCGTAAGGTTGCGTCCTCAGCCCCTTACTATACTCCTTATACACTGGTGACTGTGTGGCCAAATTCCCCTCCAACTCAATTTCCAAGTTTGCTGATGACACCTGCAGTGGGTCGGAGGAAGAGACAGAGAATCTGGTGAACTGGGGCATCAACAATAATCTCTTCCTCAATGTCAACAAAGCAAATTGACTTCTGGAAGCCTAGTGGAGTACATGCCCCGATCTACATCAATGGGATGAAGTTGAAATAGTCGAGAGCTTCGCGTTTTAGGGTCCACATCACGAAAAACCTTTCCTGGTTCCTCCATGACGTCCAGATAATTAAAAAAGTCTCCGAACGCCTCTATTTTCTCAGAGGTTTACGGACATTTGGCATGTCAGCTGCGACTCTCACCAACTTTTACAGATGCACCATAAATAACATTCTAGCTTGGTATGGCTCCTGCTCTGTCCAAGACTGCGAGAAACTTCAAAGCTTGGTGAATGCAGACCAGTCCATCACTCAAACCAACCTCCCACTCATTAACTCTGTCTAAACCTCCCATTACCTTGCAAAAGTAACCAGCCTAATTCAGGAATAGCGCACCACGGACATCAACTTTTCCCACTTGTTCCATCAGAGAAAAAGATAAAAAATGTGTGAGGACATGGACCAACCGACTCATAGAATCACTACAGTGCAGAAGGGGGCCATTTGACCCATCGAGTCTACACCGACAACAATCCCACCCAGGCCCTATCCCCAAAGTTCCACATATGTACCCTGCCAATCCCCCAAACATACATATCCCAGGACGCTAATGGGCAGTTATCATGGCCAATCAACCCAACGTGCACATTTTGGACTGTGGGTGAAAACCGCAGCATCCAGAGCAAACCCATGCCGACACGGGTAGAATGTGCAAATTCCACACAGACAGTGATCCAAGCCGGGAATCGAACTCAGGTTCCTGTGAGACAGCAGCGCTAACCATTGTGCCACCATGCTGCCGACTCAGGAACAGCTTCTCTGCTGCCATCAGACGTTTGAATGGACCCACATTGCATTAAGATGATCTTTTACTACATCCTAGCTATGACTGCAACATTACATTCTGCCCTCTCTCCCTCTCTATGTACAGTATGCTTTGTCTGTCTGGCACTCAAGCAACAACACTTTTCACTGTATATCCAATGTTATGAAATGCATCAAAAGGTTAGTCATGGCGTGAATCAATTCCGGCCTCCCAGATTGCCTCGATACACTACAGTTCACCAACCTCCCCAACAGGTCCACAGACACCATCTCCCTGGCCCAACACTGAACTCTGTAACACTGTAACTCTGAACATAGAGAAGGAGAGAGTGCAGAATGTAATGTTGGACTCAGAGCGAGGGTGTAGAATAAGATCATCTGAATGCGATGTGGGCCCATTAAAACGTCAGATGGCAGCAGAGAAGAAGCTGTTCCTGAGTCGGCAGCATGGTGGCACAATGATTAGCACTGCTGTCTCACAGGGACCTGAGTTTGATTCCCGGCTTGGATCACATATTTATTATATGTGAAAATAATAAACCAAATCAATTCAAATCAAATCAGTCTTTTGCATCTCAAGCTGAAACATCAGCACGATGTGCCCTGACCTTACCAATCAACTTATGCAGGTTGATGATGTACACGGGACGGCTGTGATCGAGACTGAATTTACAAGGCTGAATGTGGACATTGGGGAGCTGCGAGAAACTGGACTTGCTCACAGTGGATTCTTTCCAGAGGAACACCACACGTTCTTGTAATAGGAGAAATCCCAACAGGCGAGATGTGAGAATGGAACAAAGTTTTAAAAAGAAGTTTCACTGGTGCTGATGGAATCCCAGGAATTGAAATGGGATCCCTGATGCTGTGAGGCAGCAGTGCTAACCACTGTGCCATACTGCCATCCTGCAAGGTGCCCTGGAGATATCCAAGATCACGGCCAGGACACCACCATCACCATATCCGTAGTAGGGAAATAATTGGAAAACAATTTGAAGGAAAGAATTAATCTCCACTTCGAGAGTTAAGGATTTATGAACAATAGTCAGCATTCCTTTGACAGGGGGAGATCATGTCTAACAATTCGCTGGAATATATTGAGGAGGTGACTGGATGAGGAGATGAGGGAAGTGCAGTCGATGTAGTCTACGTGTTCTTCAGAAAAGCTTTTGACAAATATGGGAGACTGAACAGGGAAGTGATTCCGACTGGAACCAGGTCAATTTGGTAAATTATATTCAAAATTGGCTGAGTGGCAGAGGGCAGAGGGTGATGGTGGCAGGTTGATTTTGTGACTGCAAGCCTGTGTTCAGTGGGGTTCCACAGGGATCGATGCTGGGTCCCTTGCTGTTTGTCGTGTACATTGATGGTCTAGACATGAATGTCTGAGGTATGATCAGTAAGTTTGCAGATGATACAAAAATTGGTGGTGTGGTAAATATTGAGGAGGAAAGCCTTAGATTACAGGAATCATAGAACCCTACAGTGCTGAAGGAGGCCATTCAGCCCATCGAGTCTGCACTGAGCTCAATCCCACCCAGGCGATATCCCATGAACCCCATGCATTTACCCAAGCAATTCTCCCTGACAGTAAGTCCAGTATATCCTGGCCAATCCACCTAACCCAGAAGTCTTCCGACTGTGGGCGGAAACTGGAGCACCCGGAGGAATCCCATGCAGACACGGGGAGAATGTGCAAACTCCACACAGATGTGGTCCAAGCCAGAAATTGAACACTCGTCCCTGGCGCTGTGGGGCAGCAGTGCTAACCACTGTGCCACCGTGCTGAGGAAACTGAAAGGCTGGGCAAATGGGCAAATGTAATTTACACCTGACCAATGTGAGGCCATGCATTTGGGACGACTATCCGGACAAGGAAATGTACCATGTCCGGTCGAGTCTGAGGAAGTGCAGAGGACCAGAATGAATTTGGGCTGCAGATATGTGGATCCCTAAAAGCAGCAAGACAGGTAGATGAGGTGGTTAAGACGACATGTAGGATACTTGCCTTTAGCAGCCGCAGCACAGAGTATAAGAGCTGAGAGGTGACGATGGAAGTTTATAAAACGCTGGTTAGACGAGAGCAAGAGAACTGTGTACAGCTCTGGTCATCACACTACAAGAAGGATGTGATTACACTGGAGACGGAGGAGAGGAGATTCACCAGGATGCTGCCTGGGCTGGAGAGTTTCAGCTATGAGGAGAGGCTGGTTAGGCTGGGTTTTTTACCTTAGAGCAGAGACGGCTGGAGGTGGAGTGGGTGTAGTGGGTGGTGGTGGGGAATGCTTTCAGGTGGGGGCGGGGGGGTGGGGGACTGAGTGATATGAACACAATTATGTGGCACACGGATAGGAAGAAACTTTTTTCCCTTTAGTAGAGGTGTCAATAACCAGAGGGGCGTGGAGTTAAGGTAAAGGACAGATTTTTGTGTGGATTTGAGGGAAAATGTTTCCATCCACAGGGTGCTGGGATCTGCAGCTCACGGCCTGAAAGGATGGTAGAAGCGGGAACAACCACAAGAGGCATTTAGATCAGCAACTCAAACGCCAGAGCATATAATTATTAAACTAGAACGAGTGCAGAAAATATTTACTCGGATGCTCCCGGGACTTGATGGATTGAGTTATAAGGAGAGGCTGAATAGACTGGGACTTTTTCCCCTGGAGCGTAGGAGGCTGAGGGGTGATCTTATAGCGGTCTATAAAATAATGAGGGCACAGATCAGCTCGATAGTCAATATCTTTTCCCAAAGGTAGGGGAGTCTAAAACTAGAGGGCACAGGTTTAAGAAGAGGGAAAGATACAAAAGTGTCCAGAGGGGCAATTTTGTCACACAGAGGGTGGTGAGTGTCTGGAACGAGCTGCCAGAGGCAGCAGTAGAGGCGGGTACAATTTTATTTTTAAAAAAGCGTTTAGATAGTTAAATGGGCACGATGGGTATAGAGGGATATGGGGCAAATGTGGGCAATTGGGATTAGTTTAGGGGTTTAAAAAGAAAGAGCAGGCCTGTTTCCATTCTGTAAACTCTATGACAAGGCTGTGGATCGAGTGCTGGAAAATGGGATTCGATTGGATAGGTGTTTGATGACCAGTTCAGACATAATGGCCGAATGGCCTCATTTCGTGCTGTTAAAACTCGATGGCTGTTGGACCACCCACAGCAGTGGCCCCATCACTTGCAGCTCTCACAGCGCTGGCTGGGATACCCACCACCTCCCAAACCTATCTGGTTGCAAATGCGCAATTGCAGCCAGCAGTGAGCTGCCTGGTCTGAGAGAGACATCTTTCAGCTCTCTGCTGCTGCAGCTCGCTTCAACACAGCAGCTGCCCCCAGGTAGTCCGGGGGTCCTGAGCTCTTTCTGAGCAGCCCCCGACCAGATATAGACCCAGCCCCCTCCCCACCACCTGGACCAATCACCCTCCATTCCCCCACACCAATTGCATGCAGAGTGTCAGCAGGGCACCTCTCCCTAACCCGCTGTGCATGCAGAGAGGCAGCGAGACCCCTCCCTAACCCACTGTGCATGCAGAGAGGCAGCGAAACCCCCGCCCTACCCCACTGTCCATGCAGAGAGGCAGAGAGACCCTCCCTACCCCACTGTGCATGCAGAGAGGCAGCGAGAACCCCTCCCTACCCCAGTGTGCATGCAGGGAGGCAACGAGACCCCCTTCCTACCCCACTGTGCATGCAGAGAGGCAGCGAGACCCCCCCCCTACCCCACTGTGCATGCAGAGAGGCAGTGATGCCCCCCTCCCTGCCTCCACCAATCACGTGCAGAGTGGCAGCGGGGACCGCCCCACCCCACAGACAGCGTGCAGAATGGTAACGGGACCCTCTCCGACCCAGCAACTACGTTCAGAGTCGGCCCCGCTACCTTCAGGCTCCGCCCCTGTAGACCCCGCCACCTCATGCCCCACTCCCTGGTACTGCCCGGTGGGCATTGCCCAAGGGGCACCTACCTTTGCCCTCGACCTTGCCCGGTGCCCTCAATGGCCTTCAGTTCTCCCGGCGAGGTCATCATGACTCGTCCTCATACATGTGGCCAACTGTTTTCCTCACCGGACCCAACCTCTCCCGGTGAGGCTGCAAAGGCAAGTGTGGCGCACAATTCCATCCCAGGCTCACTAATTTCATTTAAATTTGTTTTAAAATAAATTGAAATAATTTATTCAGCCTCTTGCCGGAAATGGGCAGGAGACTGAATCCGCTCTTTATCCATTGCCGGTGAAGGTTGCAAGAGGTGAGAAATGGGACGTGGACCTGAGTTCCAGTCTGTCACGCGGTTTTACTTGATCACCCCACCATCAATGGACAGGGAGTAGCTGTTATCCTGCCGCCCCCCCCGACCGTGTGTATGTTGCGTGTGTCTATATTGTCTGTACCAGTATGCATGTGCGTGTGTGCGTGTTTGTGTGTGAGCAACAGAGTACCTGACGAGTGTTCCTAAGTGTGCGTTCTTCTGGAGTGTTGCAGCAATTTTGGTTCTTGAATTTGTGTGTGAGTGGGAGTATCGAAATCTGATTGCTTCTATCAACAAATGTGTGTATTAATGTATGTGTGTTTGGGTGTGTCTGTGTGTTTGTGTTCCTGTTGCTCTCGGAGAGATTGTGGTGGCACAGGGGATAGCATTGCTGCCTCACAGCACCAGAGGTCCTGGTTCAATTGCAGGCTTGGCCACTGTCTGTGCAGATTCTGCATGTTCTCCCCATGTCTGCGTGGGTTTCCTCCGGGTGCTGCAGTTTCCTCCCACTATCTGAAAGTTGTGCTGGTTGGGTGCATTGGCCGTGCTAAATTCTCCCTCAGTGTACCTGAACAGGCACTGGAGTGTGTTGACTCGGGGATTTTTATAGTAACTTCATTGCAATGTTAATGTTCGCATACTTGTGACACTGATGAATAAATTTCAAATTTCATGAAATATGTTCTCTCTCTGTGAGATCCTGCTGTGCAGATATGACCAATAAAATTGATTCTGCGGCCTGGTGATTGGGTGGGTGAACTGGTGTTATATGCAGAGGGTGAAAAGGATTCTGTCTCAATATTTTACGCACGAAGGAATAGTGTTTGAGGTCACATGTCTATGGAAAGTCACAGCACTCAGAAGACATCCCAGCCCATAGACCCTGAGACAATTGTCAGTGGCTGAAAGAATTAATAACCGGATACAGAGATTAATTAAGAGCAGCAAACACAGTACAGGAAATGACAAGAAAATCAATACAGTTAAACAGCCTTTCCAGAATTAGGAACTGGACACAGGGGACGGGACTTTCCAGCCTCACTCTTCCCCAAGCTCCAAAATCCCACCCATGTTCAACAGACCTTCCCATTCTCCGCCCCTCGCCTGCTCCGATTCCCGTGGCGGTCGGGCCGGTCCAATTCCAGCCAGAGACTTACCCGGAACACCAACAATCGCCAGGAGGGGATAGTAAAAGCATTGAATCACCCTCAGTAGATATTCAATCCGATCAGCTGATGTCATCATCCAATAATAATCAGTAAACCAAGAAATCCAATAGAATAAACTCCTGTCCTTGGTTGGAACATTCCGGTTCATTGTTCCCAGATTCTGATCCATTGTCGAAACATTCCAATCCATTGTTCCCAGATTCTGATCCATTGTTGGAAGATTCCAATCTATTGTTCCCAGATTCTGATCGATTGTTGGAACATTCCGGTTCATTGTTCTCAGATTCTAGAGAGCACAGGTTTAAGGTGAGACGGGAGCGATACAAAAGTGTCCAGAGGGGCAATGTTTTCACACAGAGGGTGGTGAGTGTCTGGAACGAGCTGCCAGATGTAGTAGTAGAGGCGGGTCCAATTTTGTCTTTTAAAAAGCATTTAGATAGTTACATGGGTATCGAAGGATATGGGCCAAACGCGGGCAATTGGGGTTAGTTGATGAGTTAAAAAAAAGGGTGGCATGGACAAGTTGGGCCGAATGGCCTGTTTCCCTGCTGTAAACCTCTATGACTCGATGACTCTGTTCTGGTCCATTGTTGGAAGACTCCAATCCATTGCTCCCAGATTCTGATCTCTCCTCTCCCTCCCTCTCTCTCCACAGCCGCTGATCTCTGTTGGTGTCAGAGTTGCCGCTCCCGCTGACTCAATGGGACAACACATTGAACGGAATCTCTTATTAATAGAAGAGGGGAATCCCTCCAGGCACACTAATCGGATCCATGGAGACTCACATCAATTCCAGTCACTAAACAAACAGCTTCACTTAACCCCCTTCAATCCAACACTTTTTATCCCCAACGTAAAACAGTTACAGCCTCGATGGGGTGTTGAGGTTCAGGGAGGTATGGAAAGTTGGAAATAATGTAGGGTCAATATTAATTCGATATAGCAGAGATCACTCTGCTCGTGTTAATTTCGAGACGACGAGAATACAAAAGCAGGGGTGTACTGCTGAGGGTTTTAAGACACTGGTCTGACCGCATTCACAATATTGTCAGCAATTGTGGTCCCCGTATCTAAGGAAGGATGTGCTGGCCTTGGAGAGGGTTCAGAGCAGGTTCACAAGAATGATCCGGGGAATGAAAGACTTGACGCATGAGGAGCGTCTGAGGACTGGGGGTCCACACTCGATGCAGTTTGGAAGTATGAGGAAGGGGATAACATTGAAACTTACAGAATAATGAAAGGCCTGGATAGAGTGCACTTGGGGAAGATGTTTCCATTAGTTGGGGAGACTTGGACCCGAGGGCACAGACTCAGAGGAAAGGGATGGCCCTTTAGAAATGTGATGTGGAGATGGCGGTGTTGGACTGGGGTGTGCGCAGTAAGAAGTCTCACAACACCAGTTTCCCACTCACCTGATGAAGGAGCAGCGTTCCGAAAGCTCGTGATTCGAAATAAAGCTGTGGGACTTTAACCTGCTGTTGTGAGACTTCTTACTTCAGAACTGAGACGAGGAGGAATTTCTTCAGCCAGAAGGTGGTGAATCTGTGGAATTCATTGCCACACAAGGCTGTGGAGGCCAGATCATTGACGGTATTTAATAAAGAGATAAATAGGTTCTTGACTGGTACACGATCAAGGGTTACGGGGAGAAAGCAGGAGAATGGGTTTGAGAAACTTATCAGCCAGAATTGAATGGTGGAGCCGGCTCGACGGGCCCAATGGCCTCATTCTGCTCTTATATCTTATTGTCTTCTGGGTATCATGGTCGTGGTTTTTAGATGACGTTAACGTCAATCAGGGTTGATATAGTCTGCTTACTCCAGGTTGTAGCAGATCTTATGTACAGCTCATGGACAGAACAATCTTAGTATAGGACTTTACACGGATCAATCTCTCAGCATTACGTACAGTACAGTCTTAGCTCGAGTCATCAGATAGAACTATCTCTCAGTGTTATGTACAGTACAATCTGAGGCTTCAGATAGAACTATCTCTCAGTGTTATGTACAGTACAATCTGAGGCTTCAGATAGAACTATCTCTCAGGGTTACGTCCAGTACAATCTGAGGCTTCAGATAGAACTATCTCTCAGTGTTATGTACAGTACAATCTGAGGCTTCAGATAGAACTATCTCTCAGTGTTATGTACAGTACAATCTGAGGCTTCAGATAGAACTATCTCTCAGTGTTATGTACAGTACAATCTGAGGCTTCAGATAGAACTATCTCTCAGTGTTACGTACAGTACAATCTGAGGCTTCAGATAGAACTATCTCTCAGTGTTATGTACAGTACAATCTGAGGCTTCAGATAGAACTATCTCTCAGTGTTATGTACAGTACAATCTGAGGCTTCAGATAGAACTATCTCTCTGTGTTACGTACAGTACAATCAGAGGCGTCAGATAGAACTATCTCTGTCTTACGTACAGTACAATCAGAGGCTTCAGATAGAACTATCTCTCAGTGTTATGTACAGTACAATCAGAGGCTTCAGTTAGAACTATCTCTCAGTGTTACGTACAGTACAATCTGAGGCTTCAGATAGAACTATCTCTCAGTGTTACATACAGTACAACGTGAGGCTTCAGATAGAACTATCTCTCAGTGTTATGTACAGTACAATCTGAGGCTTCAGATAGAACTATCTCTCTATTACATACAGTACAACGTGAGGCTTCAGATAGAACTATCTCTCAGTGTTATGTCCAGTACAATCAGAGGCGTCAGATAGAACTATCTCTGTGTTACGTACAGTACAATCAGAGGCTTCAGATAGAACTATCTCTCAGGGTTACGTCCAGTACAACCTGAGGCTTCAGATGTAACTATCTCTCAGTGTTATGTACAGTACAATCTGAGGCTTCAGATAGAACTATCTCTCAGTGTTACGTATTTTATTATTAAATTCATCATTTTATTGCCCAGAACTGAAGAGTCCCTTCTGCTGGATGAACATGGAATACCGAGGGGGGTGGGGTGTTTATTTGGGGTGGGGGTGAGGGTAGGGCGTGTGGGGCTGCCGCATACGGGGCACCGTCTGCACCTTTAAAATCAAATCCAAAGTTACAAGAGTTTTTTCCCCCTCCTAATGTTTTCATTGTAACTATGATCTGATGTCAGTGATTGCAATCAGTTTGTCAGATGGTCGCAGGCACAGCACAATTCTCCAGTAGAATAGGCCTTCTGGGCAATCGCCGGGTAAACCCTTAACTATCAGGGGCGCAACAAGTACGATAATACCCAGCCCCCCCCCCTTCCCAACCAAACAGCCCCCCCCCGCCCCCCCGACACCGCCCTCCAGCCCATGCTCCAATCCATTACTAATTAAAACTCTGTCTGTCTCCTCAAATTTACCATGTCCCAGCATCCACCGCACTCCGAGGTAATGAATTCCACAGATTCACCACCCATTGAGAGAAGTAATTTCTCCCCATGTCTGTTTTAAATCTGCTGCCCCTTTCCCGTAAGATGCCCTACATTGTTCTACACTGTGATTCCTGATAGGCTGCTTTATACCACTCCCACTACAGTGGCACAGTGGTTAGCACTGCTGCCTCACAGCGACAGGGACCTGGGTTCGATTCCCGGCTTGCCTCACTGCCTGTGTGGAGTCTGCACGTTCTCCCCGTGTCTGCATGAGTTTTCTTCGGGCGCTCCGGTTTCCTTCCAAAGTCCCATAGAAGTGCTGGTTAGATACATTGGCCATGCTAAATACTCCCTCAGTGTTAACCAAACAGGCGCCGGAGTGTAGCAACTGGGGGATTTTCACAGTAACTTCATTGCAGTGTTGATGTAAGCCTACTTGTGACACGAATAAATAACCTTTATACTTATTGACTGGTACTTGAGTGTTAAACCTCCCGATACAATCAGCACTTGTTTACACAGCAAAAACAATCCCATTCCAAGAGATACATGGGAGAGTGAACATCGAAGGGCCTGTTCCTCTGCAGCACTTTTCTTTGTTCTTACGGCATAAATATCTTTAAGCATGTTGATTTTGAAATAATTTTATCCAAGATTTAACATAAATCTGTCTTCTTCACATCAGGTTATGGATCTGACTGTTATGGTAAGAAAAACATCCTTCAGTTCAGTTCCTGTTATTCAACTCCTCCAAAACAGTCATGGGGGCGATGGGTTATTCACTCAGACATTTCCCTAAGATGCTTTTAATGTGATAATCCTTGGAAATTTAAACAGATAGTGAAAAAATCATGACAGTTCAATGAATCCGATCACATTGCAGAATGCCAAGACTAATATAACCTGCTGCCTGGCTAATTGGATTAGCTATGCTGCCTCACAGCACCAGGGACACAGGTTCGATTCCCGGCTTGGGTCACTGTCTGTGCGGAGTCTGCATGTTCTCCCCATGTCTGCGTGGGTTTCCTCCGGCTGCTCCGGTTTCCTCCCACAGTGTGAAAAACGTGCTGTTAGGTGGATTGGCAATGCTAAAGTGTCCTTAGTGTCCACAGATGTACTGGATAGGTGGATTGGCCATTCTACATTGCCCCTTCCTGTCCACAGATGTACTGGATTGTTGGACTGGCCATTCTCCATTGCCCCCTCGTGTCCACAGATGTACTGGATTGGTGGATTGGCCATTCTACATTGCCCCCTAGTGTCCACAGATGTGCGGATTAGGTGGATTGGCCATTCTACATTGCCCCTTAGTGTCCACAGATGTACTGGATAGGTGGATTGGCCATTCTACATTGCCCCTTAGTTTCCACAGATGTACTGGTTCGGTGAATTGGCCATTCTACATTGCCCCTCAGTGTCCACAGATGTACTGGATAAGTGGATTGGCCATTCCACATTACCCCTTCCTGTCCACAGATGTACTGGATTGCTGGACTGGCCATTCTACATTGCCCCCTCGTGTCCACAGATGTACTGGATTGGTGGATTGGCCATTCTACATTACCCCTTCCTGTCCACAGATGTACTGGATAGGTGGATTGGCCATTCTACATTGCACCTTAGTGTCCACAGTTGTGCGGTTAGGTGGACTGGCCATTCTACATTGCCCCCTAGTGTCCACAGATGTACTGGTTTGGTGGATTGGCCATTCTACATTGCCCCTTAGTGTCCACAGATGTACTGGTTCGGTGGATTGGCCATTCTACATTGCCCCTTACTGTCCACAGATGTGCGGATTAGGTGGATTGGCCATTCTACATTGCCCCTTAGTGTCCACAGATGAACTGGATAGGTGGATTGGCCATTCTACATTGCCCCTTAGTTTCCACAGATGTACTGGTTCGGTGAATTGGCCATTCTACATTGCCCCTCAGTGTCCACAGATGTGCGGGTTAGGTGGATTGGCCATTCTACATTGCCCCTTAGTGTCCACAGATGTACTGGTTTGGTGGATTGGCCATTCTACATTGCCCCTTAGTGTCCACAGATGTACTGGTTCGGTGGATTGGCCATTCTACATTGCTGTTTCCCCCCCCAGCTGTTTCCCCCCCCAGCTGTTTCCCCCCCCCAGCTGTTTCCCCCCCCCAGCTGTTTCCCCCCCCAGCTGTTTCCCCCCCAGCTGTTTCCCCCCCAGCTGTTTCCCCCCCAGCTGTTTCCCCCCCAGCTGTTTCCCCCCCCAGCTGTTTCCCCCCCCAGCTGTTTCCCCCCCCCAGCTGTTTCCCCCCCAGCTGTTTCCCCCCCCAGCTGTTTCTCCCCAGCTGTTCCCCCCCCAGCTGTTATCCCCCCCCAGCTGTTACCCCCCCAGCTGTTACCCCCCCACAGCTGTTTCCCCCCCCCCGCTCTGCTTCCCCCCCCCGCTCTGCTTCCCCCCCCCGCTCTGCTTCCCCCCCCCCGCTCTGCTTCCCCCCCCCGCTCTGCTTCCCCCCCCGCTCTGCTTCCCCCCCCCCGCTCTGCTTCCCC
Source organism: Mustelus asterias (assembly GCF_964213995.1). Taxonomy (NCBI): domain Eukaryota; kingdom Metazoa; phylum Chordata; class Chondrichthyes; order Carcharhiniformes; family Triakidae; genus Mustelus; species Mustelus asterias. Next base: position 781,147 of record NW_027590099.1, on the reverse strand, counting down.
CCCCCGCTCTGCTTCCCCCCCCGCTCTGCTTCCCCCCCCCGCTCTGCTTCCCCCCCCCCGCTCTGCTTCCCCCCCCGCTCTGTTTCCCCCCCCCCGCTCTGTTTCCCCCTCTCAGACCCGCCCTGACCAATTCCTCTGAGACTCTCCAGTCCCACCAGGATTCCCCCCCCCCAAATCCCAGCCCTATCCATAGGGAGCCCCTCCCCAGCTCCTGAACTCCTGTCCCCACTCCCACCGACAGACCCAAACCCCACCCCCACCGACAGACCCAAACCCCACCCCCACCGACAGACCCAAACCCCACCCCCACCGACAGACCCAAACCCCACCCCCACCGACAGACCCAACCCCCACCGACAGACCCGAACCCCACCGACAGACCCAAACCCCACCTCCACCGACAGACCCAAACCCCACCCCCACCGACAGACCCAACCCCCACCCCCAGACCCAAAACCCCACCCCCACCGACAGACCCAAAACCCCACCCCCACCGACAGACCCAACCCCCACCCCCACCGACAGACCCAAACCCCACCCCCATCGACAGACCCAAACCCCACCCCCATCGACAGACCCAAACCCCACCCCCACCGACAGACCCGAACCCCACCCCCACCGACAGACCCAAACCCCACCCCCACCGACAGACCCAAACCCCACCCCCAGACCCAAACCCCACCCCCAGACCCAAACCCCACCCCCCCCGACAGACCCAAACCCCACTGACAGACCCAAACCCCACCAACCGACAGACCCAAACCCCACCCCCAGACCCAAACCCCACCCCCAGACCCAAACCCCACCCCCCCCGACAGACCCAAACCCCACTGACAGACCCAAACCCCACCAACAGACCCAAACCCCACCCCCACCGACAGACCCAAACCCCACCCCCAGACCCAACCTCCACCCCCACCGACAGACCCAACCCCGACCCCCACACCCCACCCCCACCGACATACCCAAACCCCACCCCCACCGACAGACCCAAAAACCCACCCCCACCGACAGACCCAAACCCCACCCCCACCGACAGACCCAACCCCCACCCACAGACCCAAACCCCACCCCCACCGACAGACCCAAAACCCCACCCCCACCGACAGACCCAAATCCCACCCCCACCAACAGACCCAAACCCCACCCCCACCGACAGACCCAAACCCCACCAACCGACCCAAACCTCTCGGCCCCTCCCCCCGATCCTCTCTGCCCCTCCCCCCGATCCTCTCTGCCCCTCCCCCCGATCCTCTCTGCCCCTCCCCCCGATCCTCTCTGCCCCTCCCCCCGATCCTCCTGTTCCCTGTGTAACAGGCTGGAGAAGGGGCTGAATGGGGCCTCCTCCTGTTCCTGTGTAACAGGCTGGAGAAGGGGCTGAATGGGGTCTCCTCCTGTTCCTGTGTAACAGTCTGGAGAAGGGGCTGAATGGGGCCTCCACCTGTTCCTGTGTAACAGGCTGGAGAAGGGGCTGAATGGCCTCCTCCTGTTCCTGTGTAACAGGCTGGAGAAGGGGCTGAATGGGGCCTCCTCCTGTTCCCTGTGTAACAGGCTGGAAAAGGGGCTGAATGGGGCCTCCTCCTGTTCCCTGTGTAACAGGCTGGAAAAGGGGCTGAATGGGGCCTCATCCTGTTCCTGTGTAACAGGCTGGAAAAGGGGCTGAGTGGCCTCCTCCTGTTCCTGTGTAACAGGCTGGAGAAGGGGCTGAATGGGGCCTCGTCCTGTTCCTGTGTAACAGTCTGGAGAAGGGGCTGAATGGGACCTCCTCCTGTTCCTGTGTAACAGGCTGGAGAAGGGGCTGAATGGGGCCTCCTCCTGTTCCTGTGCAACAGGCTGGAGAAGGGGCTGAATGGGACCTCCTCCTGTTCCTGTGTAACAGGCTGGAGAAGGGGCTGAATGGGACCTCCTCCTGTTCCTGTGTAACAGGCTGGAGAAGGGGCTGAATGGGGCCTCCTCCTGTTCCTGTGCAACAGGCTGGAGAAGGGGCTGAATGGGACCTCCTCCTGTTCCTGTGTAACAGGCTGGAGAAGGGGCTGAATGGCCTCCTCCTGTTCCTGTGTAACAGGATGGAGAAGGGGCTGAATGGCCTCCTCCTGTTCCTGTGTAACCGGCAGGAGAAGGGGCTGAATGGCCTCCTCCTGCTCCTATGTAACAGACTGGAGAAAGGGCTGAATGGGGCCTACTCCTGTTCCTGTATAACAGACTGGAGAAGGGGCTGAATGGCCTGCTCCTGTTCCTGTGTAACAGGCTGGAGAAGGGGCTTTATGTCCTCCTCCTGTTCCTGTGTAACAGGCTGGAGAATGGGCTGAATGGCCTCCTCCTGTTCCTTTCTAACAGGCTAGAGAATGGGCTGAATGGCCTCCTCCTGTTCCTGTGTAACATGCTGGAGAAGGGGCTGAATGGCCTCCTCCTGTTCCTGTGTAACAGGCTGGAGAAGGGGCTGAATGGCCTCCTCCTGTTCCTGTGTAACAGGCTGGAGAAGGGGCTGAATGGTGCCTCCTCCTGTTCCTGTGTAACAGGCTGGAGAAGGGGCTGAATGGGGCCTCCTCCTGTTCCTGTGTAACAGGCTGGAGAAGGGGCTGAATGGGGCCTCCTCCTGTTCCTGTGTAACAGGCTGGAGAAGGGGCTGAATGGGGCCTCCTCCTGTTCCTGTGTAACAGTCTGGAGAAGTGGCTGAATGGCCTCCTCCTGGTCCTGTGTAACCGGCTGAAGAAGGGGCTGAATGGCCTCCTCCTGTTCCTGTGTAACAGCTGGAGAAGGGACTGAATGGGGCCTCCTCCTGTTCCTGTGTAACAGGCTGGAGAAGGGGCTGAATGGGGCCTCCTCCTGTTCCTGTGTAACAGGCTGGAGAAGGGGCTGAATGGGGCCTCCTCCTGTTCCTGTGTAACAGGCTGGAGAAGGGGCTGAATGGGGCCTCCTCCTGTTCCTGTGTAACAGACTGGAGAAGGGGCTGAATGTCCTGCTCCTGTTCCTGTATAACAGACTGGAGAAAGGTCTGAATGGCCTCCTCCTGTTCCTGTGTAACAGACTGGAGAAGGGGCTGAATGGGGCCTCCTCCTGTTCCCTGTGTAACAGGCTGGAGAAGGGGCTGAATGGCGCCTCCTCCTGTTCCCTGTGTAACAAGCTGGAGAAGGGGCTGAATGGGGCCTCCTCCTGTTCCTGTGTAACAGTCTGAATAAGGGGCTGAATGGCCTCCACCTGTTCCTGTGTAACAGGCTGGAGAAGGGGCTGAATGGCCTCCTCCTGTTCCTGTGTAATAGGCTGGAGAAGGGGCTGAATGGCCTCCTCCTGTTCCTGTGTAACCGGCTGGAGAAGGGGCTGAATGGCCTCCTCCTGCTCCTATGTAACAGACTGGAGAAGGGGCTTAATGGGGCCTCCTCCTGTTCCTGTGTAACAGGCTGGAGAAGGGGCTGAATGGGGTCTCCTCCTGTTCCTGTGTAACAGGCTGGAGAAGGGGCTGAATGGCCTCCTCCTGTTCCTGTGTAACAGGCTGGAAAAGGGGCTGAATGGGGCCTCCTCCTGTTCCTGTGTAACAGGCTGGAGAAGGGGCTGAATGGCCTCCTCCTGTTCCCTGTGTAACAGGCTGGAGAAGGGGCTGAATGGCGCCTCCTCCTGTTCCCTGTGTAACAAGCTGGAGAAGGGGCTGAATGGGGCCTCCTCCTGTTCCTGTGTAACAGTCTGGATAAGGGGCTGAATGGCCTCCACCTGTTCCTGTGTAACAGGCTGGAGAAGGGGCTGAATGGCCTCCTCCTGTTCCTGTGTAATAGGCTGGAGAAGGGGCTGAATGGCCTCCTCCTGTTCCTGTGTAACCGGCTGGAGAAGGGGCTGAATGGCCTCCTCCTGCTCCTATGTAACAGACTGGAGAAGGGGCTTAATGGGGCCTCCTCCTGTTCCTGTGTAACAGGCTGGAGAAGGGGCTGAATGGGGTCTCCTCCTGTTCCTGTGTAACAGGCTGGAGAAGGGGCTGAATGGCCTCCTCCTGTTCCTGTGTAACAGGCTGGAGAAGGGGCTGAATGGGGCCTCCTCCTGTTCCTGTGTAACAGGCTGGAGAAGGGGCTGAATGGCCTCCTCCTGTTCCCTGTGTAACAGGCTGGAGAAGGGGCTGAATGGCGCCTCCTCCTGTTCCCTGTGTAACAAGCTGGAGAAGGGGCTGAATGGGGCCTCCTCCTGTTCCTGTGTAACAGTCTGGATAAGGGGCTGAATGGCCTCCACCTGTTCCTGTGTAACAGGCTGGAGAAGGGGCTGAATGGCCTCCTCCTGTTCCTGTGTAATAGGCTGGAGAAGGGGCTGAATGGCCTCCTCCTGTTCCTGTGTAACAGGCTGGAGAAGGGGCTGAATGGCCTCCTCCTGCTCCTATGTAACAGACTGGAGAAGGGGCTTAATGGGGCCTCCTCCTGTTCCTGTGTAACAGGCTGGAGAAGGGGCTGAATGGGGTCTCCTCCTGTTCCTGTGTAACAGGCTGGAGAAGGGGCTGAATGGCCTCCTCCTGTTCCTGTGTTACAGGCTGGAGAAGGGGCTGAATGGGGCCTCCTCCTGTTCCTGTGTAACAGGCTGGAGAAAGGGCTGAATGGGGCCTCCTCCTGTTCCCTGTGTAACAGGCTGGAAAAGGGGCTGAATGGGGCCTCCTCCTGTTCCTGTGTAACAGGCTGGAGAAGGGGCTGAATGGGTCCTCCTCCTGTTCCTGTCTAACAGGCTGGAGAAGGGGCTGAATGGGGCCTCCTCCTGTTCCTGTGTTAGAGGCTGGAGAAGGGGCTGAATGGGGCCTCCTCCGGTTCCTGTGTAACAGGCTGGAGAAGGGGCTGAATGGCCTCCTCCTGTTCCCTGTGTTACAGGCTGGAGAAGGTGCTGAATGGCCTCCTCCTGTTCCTGTGTAACAGGCTGGAGAAGGGGCTGAATGGGGCCTCCTCCTGTTCCGGTGTAACAGGCTGGAGATGGGGCTGAATGGGGCCTCCTCCTGTTCCTGTGTAACAGGCTGGAGAAGGGGCTGAATGGGGCCTCCTCCTGTTCCTGTGTAACAGGCTGGAGAAGGGGCTGAATGGGACCTCCTCCTGTTCCTGTGTAACAGGCTGGAGCAGGGGCTGAATGGGACCTTATCCTGTTCCTGTGTAACAGGCTGGAGAAGGGACTGAATGGGGCCTCCTCCTGTTCCTGTGTAACAGGCTGGAGAAGAGGCTGAATGGGGCCTCCTCCTGTTCCCTGTGTAACAGGCTGGAGAAGGGGCTGAATGGGGCCTCCTCCTGTTCCTGTGTAACAGGCTGGAGAAGGGGCTGAATGGCCTCCTCCTGTTCCTGTATAACAGGCTGGAGAAGGGGCTGAATGGCCTCCTCCTGTTCCTGTGTAACAGGCTGGAGAAGGGGCTGAATGGCCTCCTCCTGTTCCTGTGTAACAGGCTGGAGAAGGGGCTGAATGGTGCCTCCTCCTGTTCCTGTGTAACAGGCTGGAGAAGGGGCTGAATGGGGCCTCCTCCTGTTCCTGTGTAACAGTCTGGAGAAGTGGCTGAATGGCCTCCTCCTGGTCCTGTGTAACCGGCTGAAGAAGAGGCTGAATGGCCTCCTCCTGTTCCTGTGTAACAGCTGGAGAAGGGACTGAATGGGGCCTCCTCCTGTTCCTGTGTAACAGGCTGGAGAAGGGGCTGAATGGGGCCTCCTCCTGTTCCTGTGTAACAGGCTGGAGAAGGGGCTGAATGGGGCCTCCTCCTGTTCCTGTGTAACAGACTGGAGAAGGGGCTGAATGTCCTGCTCCTGTTCCTGTATAACAGACTGGAGAAAGGTCTGAATGGCCTCCTCCTGTTCCTGTGTAACAGACTGGAGAAGGGGCTGAATGGGGCCTCCTCCTGTTCCCTGTGTAACAGGCTGGAGAAGGGGCTGAATGGGGCCTCCTCCTGTTCCTGTGTAACAGGCTGGAGAAGGGGCTGAATGGCGCCTCCTCCTGTTCCCTGTGTAACAAGCTGGAGAAGGGGCTGAATGGGGCCTCCTCCTGTTCCTGTGTAACAGTCTGGATAAGGGGCTGAATGGCCTCCACCTGTTCCTGTGTAACAGGCTGGAGAAGGGGCTGAATGGCCTCCTCCTGTTCCTGTGTAATAGGCTGGAGAAGGGGCTGAATGGCCTCCTCCTGTTCCTGTGTAACCGGCTGGAGAAGGGGCTGAATGGCCTCCTCCTGCTCCTATGTAACAGACTGGAGAAGGGGCTTAATGGGGCCTCCTCCTGTTCCTGTGTAACAGGCTGGAGAAGGGGCTGAATGGGGTCTCCTCCTGTTCCTGTGTAACAGGCTGGAGAAGGGGCTGAATGGCCTCCTCCTGTTCCTGTGTTACAGGCTGGAGAAGGGGCTGAATGGGGCCTCCTCCTGTTCCTGTGTAACAGGCTGGAGAAAGGGCTGAATGGGGCCTCCTCCTGTTCCCTGTGTAACAGGCTGGAGAAGGGGCTGAATGGGGCCTCCTCCTGTTCCTGTGTAACAGGCTGGAGAAGGGGCTGAATGGGGCCTCCTCCTGTTCCTGTGTAACAGGCTGGAGAAGGGGCTGAATGGGTCCTCCTCCTGTTCCTGTCTAACAGGCTGGAGAAGGGGCTGAATGGGGCCTCCTCCTGTTCCTGTGTTAGAGGCTGGAGAAGGGGCTGAATGGGGCCTCCTCCGGTTCCTGTGTAACAGGCTGGAGAAGGTGCTGAATGGCCTCCTCCTGTTCCTGTGTAACAGGCTGGAGAAGGGGCTGAATGGGGCCTCCTCCTGTTCCTGTGTAACAGGCTGGAGAAGGGACTGAATGGGGCCCCCTCCTGTTCCTGTGTCACAGGCTGGAGAAGGGGCTGAATGGGGCCTCCTCCTGTTCCCTGTGTAACAGGCTGGAGAAGGGGCTGAATGGGGCCTCCTCCTGTTCCTGTGTAACAGGCTGGAGAAGGGGCTGAATGGCCTCCTCCTGTTCCTGTGTAACAGTCTGGAGAAGGGGCTGAATGGGGCCTCCTCCTGTTCCTGTGTAACAGGCTGGAGAAGGGGCTGAATGGCCTCCTCCTGTTCCTGCGTAACAGGCTGGAGAATGGGCTGAATGGGGCCTCCTCCTGTTCCCTGTGTAACAGGCTGGAGAAGGGGCTGAATGGGGCCTCCTCCTGTTCCTGTGTAACAGGCTGGAGAAGGGGCTGAATGGGGTCTCCTCCTGTTCCTGTGTAACAGGCTGGAGAAGGGGCTGAATGGGGCCTCCACCTGTTCCTGTGTAACAGGCTGGAGAAGGGGCTGAATGGGGCCTCCTCCTGTTCCCTGTGTAACAGGCTGGAGAAGGGGCTGAATGGGGCCTCCTCCTGTTCCTGTGTAACAGGCTGGAGAAGGGGCTGAATGGGGTCTCCTCCTGTTCCTGTGTAACAGTCTGGAGAAGGGGCTGAATGGGGCCTCCACCTGTTCCTGTGTAACAGGCTGGAGAAGGGGCTGAATGGCCTCCTCCTGTTCCTGTGTAACAGGCTGGAGAAGGGGCTGAATGGGGACACCTCCTGTTCCTGTGTAACAGGCTGGAGAAGGGGCTGAATGGGGCCTCCTCCTGTTCCTGTGTAACAGGCTGGAGAAGGGGCTGAATGGGGCTTCCTCCTGTTCCTGTGTAACAGGCTGGAGAAGGTGCTGAATGGCCTCCTCCTTTTCCTGTATAACAGACTGGAGAAGGGGCTGAATAGCCTGCTCCTGTTCCTGTATATCAGACTGGAGAAGGGGCTGAATGGCCTCCTCCTGTTCCTGTATAACAGACTGGAGAAGGGGCTGAATGGCCTGCTCCTGTTCCTGTGTAACAGGCTGGAGAAGGGGCTGAATAGCCTCCTCCTGTTCCTGTGTAACAGGCTGGAGAAGGGGCTGAATGGCCTCCTCCTGTTCCTGTGTAACAGGCTGGAGAAGGGGCTGAATGGCCTCCTCCTGTTCCTGTGTAACAGGCTGGAGAAGGGGCTGAATGGGGCCTCCTCCTGTTCCTGTGTAACAGCCTGGAGAAGGGGATGAACATAGAACATAGAACATTACAGCGCAGTGCAGGCCCTTCGGCCCTCAATGTTGCGCCGACCAGTGAAACCAATCTAAAGCCCCTCTAACCTACACTATTCCAATATCATCCATATGTTTATCCAATAACCACTTGAACGCTCTCAACGTTGACGAGTCCACCACTGCTCCAGGCAGGGTATTCCACGCCCTTACTCCTCTCTGAGTAAAGAACCTACCTCTAACATCTGTCCTATATCTCTCACCCCTCAATTTAAAGCTCTGTCCCCTCGTGTTAGCCATCACCATCCAAGGAAAAAGGCTCTCACTATCCACCCTATCTAATCCTCTGATCATCTTGTATGCCTGTATTAAGTCACCTCTTAACCTTCTTCTCTCTGACGAAAACAGCCTCAAGTCCCTCAGCCTTTCCTCATAAGACCTTCCCACCATACCAGGCAACCTACTAGTAAATCTCCTCTGCACCCTTTCCAACGCTTCCACATCTTTCTTATAATGCTGGGGGAGAGGGGTTTCTGAATGACAGTGTGAGGGAGCTGGATTAACATCAGTACAGATACAGTCAGTAACACAGGGTGCTGGGGGAGAGGGGTTACTGAGTGACAGTGTGAGGGAGCTGGATTAACATCAGTACAGATGCAGTCAGTAACACAGGGTGCTGGGGGAGAGGGGTTACTGAGTGACAGTGTGAGGGAGCTGGATTAACATCAGTACAGATACAGTCAGTAACACAGGGTGCTGGGGGGAGAGGGGTTCCTGAGTGACAGTGTGAGGGAGCTGGATTAACATCAGTACAGATACAGTCAGTAACACAGGGTGCTGGGGGAGAGGGGTTACTGAGTGACAGTGTGAGGGAGCTGGATTAACATCAGTACAGATGCAGTCAGTAACACAGGGTGCTGGGGGAGAGGGGTTACTGAGTGACAGTGTGAGGGAGCTGGATTAACATCAGTACAGATGCAGTCAGTAACACAGGGTGCTGGGGGAGAGGGGTTACTGAGTGACAGTGTGATGGAGCTGGATTAACATCAGTACAGATACAGTCACTAACACAGGGTGCTGGGGGAGAGGGGTTACTGAGTGGCAGTGTGAGGGAGCTGGATTAACATCAGTACAGATACAGTCAGTAACACAGGGTACTGGGGGAGAGGGGTTACTGAGTGACAGTGTGAGGGACCTGGATTAACATCAGTACAGATACAGTCAGTAACACAGGGTGCTGGGGGAGAGGGGTTACTGAGTGACAGTGTGAGGCAGCTGGATTTACATCAGTACAGATACAGTCAGTAACACAGGGTGCTGGGGGAGAGGGGTTACTGAGTGACAGTGTGAGGGAGCTGGATTAACATCAGTACAGACACAGTCAGTAACACAGTGTGCTGGGGGAGAGGGGTTACTGAGTGACAGTGTGAGGGAGCTGGATTAACATCAGTACAGATACAGTCAGTAACACAGGGTGCTGGGGGAGAGGGGTTACAGAGTGACAGTGTGAGGGAGCTGGATTAACATCAGTACAGACACAGCCAGTAACACAGGGTACTGGGGGAGAGGGGTTACTGAGTGACAGTGTGAGGGAGCTGGATTAACATCAGCAGAGATACATTCAGTAACACAGGGTTCCGGGGGAGAGAGGTGTTACTGAGTGACAGTATGAGGGAGCTCATTGTTCCACAGGAGCAGGCTGAGGGTGAGGAGCTTGTTTGTGCATTATATTTATTTATTTATTTTGCAGTTAAACTTGTGAAAAAATTCAGCGTGTTTTTTCAAAACAGGAAGTAGGCCCAGCAGCAGCCTGGGAATGTTTTGGAGGGTTTTAAAGTAGGGCGCACTTTTGAGCGGGCAGCGTTGTTAGCGGGCAGCGGACTGAGCAGGGGGCAGAGTGAGAGCTGAAGGGCTTTGGCTCAAAACGGGCTTCCACCAGAACAGGCAGAGGCGAGAGGCGTTTTTTTCTTTTTTAGAAAGTTTATTCCTGTTTTTCCGCAGAGTTAAAAAAAATGCCAGGCAAGATGTTGGAATGCTCCTCCTGCAGGATGTGGGAGATCAGGGAGACCTCCGGTGTCCCTGACGACAGCACCTGCAAAAGATGGATACAGCTGCAGCTGCTAGCAAAGCGTGTTAGGGAACTGGAGCAGGAGCTTGATGACCTCCATCTAATTCGGGAGAATGAGGAGTTTATAGACAGTAGCTTTAGGGAGATAGTTACACCTAAGCAGCAGCGCACAGGAAATTGGGTTACTGTAAGGAGAGGAAATGGAAATGTGAAAGGACAGACAGAGCAGGGTTCCCCTGTGGCCAGACCCCTCCACAACAGGTATACTGAATTGGATACTGTTGTGGGAGATGCTTTACCTGGGACAAGCTGCGACAGCCGGAACTCTGATACTGAGTCTGGTTCTACAGCGCAAAAGGGTGGGAGGAAGAAGAGGAGAGCAGTTGTGATAGGGGACTCGATGGTCAGAGGTACGGACAGGAGGTTCTGTGGTCGGGACAGAGACTCCCGCATGGTTTGTTACCTCCCAGGTGCAAAGGTCAGCGATGTCTCCGATCGCGTGCACAGCGTTCTAAAGTGGGAAGGTGATCAGCCAGATGGCGTGATACACGTCGGTACCAATGACGTGGGAAGGAAGAGTGAGGAGGTCCTAATGAGTGAGTACAAAGACCTTGGAAGGAAGTTAAAAAGCAGGACCCCGAGGGTAGTAATCTCAGGATTGCTACCTGAGCCACATGCCAGTGAGAGCAGGAGTACGATGCTCGGGCGGATGAACACGTGGCTGAGGAACTGGTGCAAGGGGCAGGGTTTCCAATTCTTGGATCAGTGGGACCTCTTCTGGGGCAGGTGGGACCTGTACAAGAGAGACGGGTTACACCTAAACTACAAGGGGACCAATATACTTGCAGGGAGATTTGCTAGTGTTATTGGGGAGCGTTTAAACTAGATTTGCAGGAGGATGGGTACCAGAGTGCCAGAGCAGATAGTGGAGCAGGGGTCAAAAGACAGGTTAGTTCAAGCAAAATCACAAATGGAAGGGTTGAGTGTGGTGGAAATAACCTTTTGAGATGTGTCTATTTCAATGCCAGGAGTATTGTGGGGAAGGCAGATGAGCTGAAGGCGTGGATAGACACGTGGAAATATGACATTATAGCCATTAGTGAAACTTGGCTACAGGAGGGGCAGGACTGGCAGCTCAATGTTCCAGGGTTCCAATGTTTCAGGCGGGATAGAGGCAGAGGGATAAAAGGTGGGGGGGGGGAGGGGGTGGCATTGTTGGTCAGGGAAAATGTTACAGCGGTACTCAGGCAGGATAGATTAGGGAGCTTGTCTACAGAGGCCCTCTGGGTGGAGCTGAGAAACAGGAAAGGTATAACCACATTAATGAGGTTGTATTATAGACCACCCAATAGTCAACGAGAATTGGAGGAGCAAATTAGCAGAGAGATAGCTGACAACTGCAAGAAACACAAAGTAGTGATAGTAGGGGATTTTAATTTTCCACATAGAGATTGGGACTCACATACTGTTAAAGGTTTAGACGGGGAAGAGTTTGTCAAATGTGTTCAGGAGAATTTTGCTAACTAGAGAGGATGCGATATTGGATCTCCTATTGGGAAATGAGTGAGGCCAGGTGATGGATGTGAGTGTGAGGGAACACTCTGGATCCAGTGATCATAATGCCATTAGTTTCAACCTGATCGTGGATAAGGATAGATCTGGTGCTCGGGTTGAAGTTCTGAACTGGAGAAAGGCCAAATTTGATGACATGAGAAGGGATCTGGGAAGTGTGAATTGGCACAGGCTGTTCTCTGGTAAGGATGTAAATGGAAAGTGGGAGGCCTTCAAAGGAGAAATTTTGAGAGTGCAGAGTTTGTATGTTCCTGTCAGGATTAAAGGCAAAGTAAATAGGAATAAGGAACCTTGGTTCTCGAGGGAGATTGTAACACTGATTAAGAGGAAGAGAGAGTTGTATGAAATGTACAGGCAGCAAGGAACAGATCAGATGCTCGAGGAGTATAAAAAGGGCAAGAAGCTACTTAAGAGGGAAATCAGGAGGGCTAAAAGAAGACATGACGTTGCTTTGGCAGACAGAGTGAAGGAAAATCCAAAGAGCTTCTATATGTTAGGAGCAAAAGGATAGTGAGGGACAAAATTGGTCCTCTTGAAGACCAGAGTGGTAGACTGTGTATGGAACCAAAAGAGATGGGGGAGATACTAAATGTTTTTTTGGCATCCGTATTTCCTGAGGAAACGGGCATGGAGTCTACGGAAATAGGGAAAACAGGTAGGGAGGTCATGGAACCTTTACAGATTAAAGGGGAGGAGGTGCTCGCTGTCTTGAGGCAAATCAGAGTGGATAAATCCCCAGGACCGGACAGGGTATTCCCACTGACCTTGAGGGAAGCTCGTGTTGAACATGTAGGGGCTCTGACAGACATATTTAAAATGTCAGTATTCACGGGGGAGGTGCCGGATGATTGGAGGGTGGCTCATGTTGTTCCGTTGTTTAAAAAAGGTTCCAAAAGAAATCCGGGAAATTATAGGCCAGTAGGTTTGATGTCGGTGGTGGGCAAGTTATTGGAAGGTGTGATAAGGGATAGGATCTACAAATAATTTGCATAGACAGGGACTTATTAGGGAGAGTCAACATGGCTTTGTGCGTGGTAGGTCATGTTTGACCAATCTATTAGAGTTTTTCGAGGACGTTACCAGGAAAATGGATGAAGGGAAGGCGGTAGATGTTGTCTACCTGGATTTCAGCAATGCCTTTGACTAGGTCCCTCATGGGCGGTTAGTTAGGAAGGTTCAGTCGCTGGGTATACATGGGGAGGTAGTAAATTGGATTAGACACTGGCTCAATGGAAGAAGCCAGAGAGTGGTTGTGGAGGATTGCTTCTCTGAGTGGAGGCCTGTGACTAGTGGTGTGCCGCAGGGATCGGTGTTTTGTCCATTGTTGTTTGTCATCTATATCAATGATCTGGATGATAATGTTGTAAATTGGATCAGCAAATTTGCTGATGATACAAAGATTGGAGGTGTAGTGGACAGTCAGGAAGGTTTTCAAAGCTTGCAGAGGGACCAACTAGAAAAATGGGCTGAAAAATGGCAAATGGAATTTAACGCAGACAAGTGTCAGATATTGCACACTGGAAGGACAAACCAAAGTAGAACGTACAGGGTAAATGGTCGGACTCTGAAGAGTGCAGTTGAACAGGGGGATCTGGGAATACAGGTCCAGAATTCCCTAAAAGTGACGTCACAGGTGGATAGGGTCGTAAAGAGTGCCTTTGATACATTGGCATTTATAAATCGGTGTATCGAGGATAAAAGTTGGCGTGTTATGGTAAGGTTATATAAGGCATTGGTGAGGCCGAATTTAGAGTATTGTGTACAGTTTTGGTCACCTAGTTACAGGAAGGATGTAAATAAGGTTGAAAAAGTGCAGAGAAGGTTCATAAGGATGTTGCCGGGACTTGAGAAGCTGAGTTACAGGGAGAGATTGAATAGGTTGAGACTTTATTCATTGGAGCGTAGAAGAATGAGGGGAGATTTGATAGAAGTGTATAAGATTTTGATGGGTATAGATAGAGTGAATGCAAGCAGGCTTTTTCCACTGAGGCGAGGGGAGAAAAAAACCAGAGGGCATGGGTTAAGGGTGAAAGGAGAAAAGATTAAAGGGAATATTAGGGGGGGCTTCTTTACGCAGAGAGTGGTGGGAGTGTGGAATGAGCTGCCGGATAAAGTGGTAAATGCGGGGTCACTTTTAACATTAAAGAAAAACTTGGACCTGTTGATGGATGAGAGAGGTGTGGAGGCATATGGTCCAAGTGCAGGTCAGTGGGACGAGGCAAAAAATGGTTCGGCACAGAAGGGCCAAAAGGCCTGTTTCTGAGCTGTAATTTTCTATGGTTTTCTATGCCAAATTTCCTTAGTCTTCTGAGAATGTAGAGGCATCTTAACCATCGCATCGGCATGGAAGGACCAGGACAGGTTGTTGGTGATCTGGACACCTGGAAACTTGAAGCTCTCAACCATCTTCACTTCATCCCCATTGATGTAGACAGGGGCATGTCCTCCACGACGTTCCCTGAAGTCGATGACTATCGCCTTCATTTTGTTGACCTTGAAAGAGACATTATTGTCATCGCACCAGTTCACCAGATTCTCTATCTCTGGACCAGAGAGAGGAGGGGACAAGAGGGATGGGGATTTGGGGAATGAGGGGAATGGGGGATGTAGGGAATGAGGGGGTTCTGTGGGTGAGGATGATATGGAAGTCAGGGGATCAAGGGGTCAGGGTGATATGGGATGGGGGATCTGGGGAATGAAGGAAATGGGGATTTGGGGAATGAGGAGGTGGGGATATGGGGAATAAGGGAAATCTGGGGGTGAGGGTGATATGGAGGTCGGGAGAAGGGGGTGGGGTGAGTGGGACTTGGGAAATGAGGGGGATGTGGGAATCAGGGATATGCGAATGAAGGAGGTATGGGTATGAGAGGATTGGGGTTTTGGGGAATGGGGGAATTATAGGGATGAGGGCGATGGGAATGTACGGGAGACATGGAGAAATGAGAAGAATGGTTATAGAGGGAGATGGGGATATGAGGGGGTGGGGATATGGGGGTTGAGGGTATGGGAGTTGTATGGGCGAGGGGATGGGAGGATGGGTTGGCGATATGGTGGGGATGTAGGGTGAGGATATGTGGAATATGTAGTGAGGGTGATATGGGGATGAGGGGAATTGTGGGATATGGAGGCGGGATATGGGGGTGAAGCGCAGAGGCGATATGGGGAATAAAGGGATAGGATGAAATGGGGGTGAGAGTGATTGGGACACGGGGAATGAGAGGGCGGGGAGATATGGGACAACGGGAATGAGGATGAAGGGGGGATACGGGGTGAGCGGGATGGGGAATTAGATGAGAGGGACAATGTATAGAGATGGGGAAATAGTGGAGATGGGGGTTAATGGAGGGAACAGTGAGGGGGAACAGAGAAGGGAATGGAGGGGTCAGGATAGAATAGAGGGGATAGTTGTGGTGCAGAAGGGGTGAATAATATTGACAGAGTGCGGAGCAGAGCAGAAGAATAGAGGGGATGGGGAAATAGTGGGGATACTGGGTAGGGGGAGTGGAGGGGACACAGGTCGGTGAAAGGAAGAGAGTGAGATGGAAAGAGTAGGAGACCGGGAAGAAACAAATAAAGGGAGAGTGAGCGATAAAAGAAAATTAGATGAGCTTCAGTGTCAGCAACGAAATCCATTTGTCTGCCTCAGAGTGTTCCTGGACATCCATCTTCTTTCTCAGAAGAAAGAATATGGTACCCAGATATGATGGTGGTTCTTGCACTATCAGACTTGCCCTGCCATAGAATATGGTGTTAAACCCCTGGGTGTATAATTAATGAGTTGGGAGCTGGAAGATATGGCGTGGTTTCCCGCCAGCTCGAGAGCGGGAAACACACATAGAACATAGAACATAGAACATTACAGCGCAGAACAGGCCCTTCGGCCCACGATGTTGCACCGACCAGTTAAAAAAAAACTGTGACCCTCCAACCTAAACCAATTTCTTTTCGTCCATGAACCTATCTACGGATCTCTTAAACGCCCCCAAACTAGGCGCATTTACAACTGATGCTGGCAGGGCATTCCAATCCCTCACCACCCTCTGGGTAAAGAACCTACCCCTGACATCGGTTCTATAACTACCCCCCCCTCAATTTAAAGCCATGCCCCCTCGTGCTGGATTTCTCCATCAGAGGAAAAAGGCTATCACTATCCACCCTATCTAAACCTCTAATCATCTTATATGTTTCAATAAGATCCCCTCTTAGCCGCCGCCTTTCCAGCGAAAACAATCCCAAATCCCTCAGCCTCTCCTCATAGGATCTCCCCTCCATACCAGGCAAC
This sequence comes from Mustelus asterias, assembly GCF_964213995.1. NCBI lineage: Eukaryota > Metazoa > Chordata > Chondrichthyes > Carcharhiniformes > Triakidae > Mustelus > Mustelus asterias. The sequence goes on along the minus strand of NW_027590099.1, from coordinate 765,287 downwards.
ATCCTGGTAAACCTCCTCTGCACCCTCTCCAAAGCCTCCACATCCTTCCTGTAATGTGGGGACCAGAACTGCACACAGTACTCCAAGTGCGGCCGCACCAGAGTTGTGTACAGTTGCAACATAACGCTACGACTCCTAAATTCAATCCCCCTACCAATAAACGCCAAGACACCATATGCCTTCTTAACAACCTTATCTACTTGATTCCCAACTTTCAGGGATCTATGCACACATACACCTAGATCCCTCTGCTCCTCCACACTATTCAAAGTCCTCCCGTTAGCCCTATACTCAACACATCTGTTATTCCTACCAAAGTGAATTACCTCACACTTCTCCGCATTAAACTCCATCCGCCACCTCTCGGCCCAACTTTGCAACCTGTCTAAGTCTTCCTGCAAACTACGACACCCTTCCTCACTGTCTACCACACCACCGACTTTGGTGTCATCAGCAAATTTGCTAATCCACCCAACTATACCCTCATCCAGATCATTAATAAATATTACAAACAGCAGTGGCCCCAAAACAGATCCCTGAGGTACACCACTTGTAACCGCACTCCATGATGAATATTTACTATCAACCACCACCCTCTGTTTCCTATCCGCTAGCCAATTCCTGATCCAATTTCCTAGATCACCCCCAATCCCATACATCTGCATTTTCTGCAGAAGCCTACCATGGTGAACCTTATCAAACGCCTTACTAAAATCCATATATACCACGTCCACTGCCTTGCCCCCATCCACCTCCTTGGTCACTTTCTCAAAAAACTCAATAAGGTTAGTAAGGCACGACCTACCTGCCACAAAACCATGCTGACTATCACCTATCAATTCATTACTCTCCAAATAACTATAAATCCTATCCCTTATAATTTTTTCCAACATCTTGCCGACAACAGAAGTGAGACTCACCGGTCTATAATTCCCGGGGAAGTCTCTGTTCCCCTTCTTAAACAATGGGACAACATTCGCTAACCTCCAATCTTCTGGTACTATACCAGAGGCCAACGACGACCTGAAGATCAGAGCCAGAGGCTCTGCAATCACTTCTCTTGCCTCCCAGAGAATCCTTGGATAAATCCCATCCGGACCAGGGGATTTATCTATTTTCAGACCCTCCAGAATATCCTGCACATCCTCCTTATCAACTGTAATACTGTCTATTCTACTCCCCTGCAACCCAGTGTCCTCCTCAGCTATATTCATGTCCCCTTGCGTGAACACCGAAGAGAAATATTGGTTCAATGCTTCACCAATCTCCTCCGGTACCACACATAACTTCCCTCTGCCATCTATAACTGGCCCTAAACTTGCCCTAACCAACCTTCTGTTCTTGACATACCTATAGAACGCCTTAGGATTCTCTTTAACCCTATCCGCCAAAGTCTTCTCATGTCCCCTTTTAGCCCTTCTAAGCTCGCTCTTCAACTCCCTCTTAGCCAATCTAAAGCTTTCTAGTGCACTACCCGAGTGCTCACGTCTCATCCGAACATAAGCCTCCTTTTTCTTTTTAACCAACAAAGAAACTTTTTTGGTGCACCACGGTTCCCTAGCCCTACCAATTCCTCCTTGCCTGACAGGGACATACCTATCACAGACTCGCAGTAGCTGCTCCTTGAAAAAACTCCACATGTCGGACGTTCCCAGTCCCTGTAATCTCCTAGTCCAACCTATGTTTCCTAATTCTCTCCTAATAGCCTCATAATTACCCTTCCCCCAGCTAAAACCACTGGCCCGAGGTTCATGCCTATCCCTTTCCATCACCAAGGTGAACGTAACCGAATTGTGGTCACTATCACCAAAATGCACACCAACTTCCAAGTCTAGCACCTGGTCTGGCTCATTTCCCAGCACCAGATCCAATATAGCCTCACCTCTAGTTGGCCTGTCTACATACTGAGTCAAAAAACCTTCCTGCACGCTTTGAACAAAAACTGACCCCTCTAACGAGCTAGAGCTATAACAATTCCAGTCAATATTAGTCAAGTTAAAATCCCCCATAACAATTGCCCTATTACTTTCACTCCTAAGCAGGATTGACTCCGCAATCCTTTCCTCAACCTCTCTAGAACTTTTAGGAGGTCTATAAAAGACTCCCAACAGGGTGACCTCTCCTCTCCTATTTCTAATCTCCGCCCATACTACCTCAACAGATAAGTCCTCATCAAACCTCCTCTCTGACACTGTGATACAATCTCTGACCAATAATGCTACCCCTCCCCCTCTTCTACCTCCTTCCCTACTTCGACTAAAACATTTGAACCCCGGGACCATGTTCCTCTCCTCTCACCATGGGACACAGACCTGGGTGGGAGATTTCCGCCCAGGGAGTCTCAGCCTACAGTTTCCTGCTGCTTCACTCCCTCCTTCCTGGAGTAGAGCTGTTACATTTTGCAGTTTCCAGTCCACTGGGGCCTTTCCTGAAGCTGGGGAATGTTAGCAGATTACAACCAATGCGGTGCCATAGCAGAGGCCTGGGCATCCAGGTGAGTGATGGCGGGATTTGGATTGTGGGGCAGAGGAGTGGATTTGGAGCAAGGACAGATGGGTGGCTCTCAGTCGGCTCCCCTTTCCTAATGTCTGGTTCTTTGATAAGACACTTCAGAGCCTTTAAATAAGCCACCTCCGCCCTCCCCCCTCCCGATCCAGGAACCCACAAACAACCTGACAGTGTGAGAGTGATCAATGCTTACTTTTCAAGCTCCCCGCATGACAAGTTTCCCCCATCCAGCATTGGGTGAATACCAGCAGTGACAGGATGAGGCCCTTCGGTGGTCATTAAATGCCCACCTAACGGCCTCAATTGTTGGCCGGCAGGAAGGCCATTCATGAGGCAGGAAAGTGACAGGTTCCGCATCAATCACTCTCCCACCTGATTAAATACCTTCCCCACCAGCTCCAAACTTACCGCGGGAAAACGCATTCAGTTCCACCCAGTATTTTAGTGAGGGCATGGAAAGAAAGGACAATTCATTTCAAAAAAAGGATCAATGAAATTAAAGGAAAACATCCACATTGTAAAATTGCGCAAACCTTTTTTCTGAAATCACAAATGACCAGTTTATTTTGTTGTTGGAACTTTGGAGTTGATAGGAACTGTCGGAGGGGGAATTTATTTGATTTGATTTTGATTTGATTTATTCTTGTCACATATATTAGTGTACAGTGAAAAGTATTGCATCTTGCACGCTATACAGACAAAGCACACTGTACATAGAAAAGGAAAGGAGAAGTATGTAGTGTTACAGTCATAGCTGGGGTGTTGAGAAAGATCAGTGTGATGCGAGGGAGGGCCATTCAAAAGTCTGATGGCAGCAGGGAAGAAGCTGTTCTTGAGTCAGTTGGTAATTTCCACTTGTGGCAAATACAATGGGACAGTCCTGGTTTCCATAACGCCTGTGCTTATGGTTTTATCAACTAGGAACAGCAGAAGTCTCTCTTTCTGCCTTCTATTGACCTGATCTGATAAATGAAACACATGGAACGAAATTTGTGCTTGGTTTTGGTCAACTTGCGGTTTGCACGCACTGAACGAGTAACTTAGCTGCGGAAATTATTACAATTCACAAGAGGTCGAAACTCCAGTGAATACAAAAGCATCACAAGCTTGATTTACGTGCGCAACTGAAATAAAAGCAGATTAGCAAAGACCTTGTCTGGAGAACACCAGATATGATGACATGCTGTCGTCTCTGCTTGTTAATTTTCTAATGGAGATTGTTGGTGCTACAAATCTTATTGCTTTTGCCAGTAGCATAGAACATAGAACATTACAGCGCAGTACAGGCCCTTCGGCCCTCGATGTTGCGCCGACCAGTGGTACCAATCTAAAGCCCCTCTAATCTACACTATTCCAATATCATCCATATGTTTATCCAATAACCACTTGAACGCTCTCAACGTTGACGAGTCCACCACTGCTGCCGGCAGGGCATTCCACGCCCTTACTACTCTCTGAGTAAAGAACCTACCTCTAACATCTGTCCTATGTCTCTCACCCCTCAATTTAAAGCTATGTCCCCTCGTGCTAGCCAACACCATCCGAGGAAAAAGGCTCTCACTATCCACCCTATCTAATCCTCTCATCATCTTGTATGCCTCTATTAAGTCACCTCTTAACCTTCTTCTCTCGAATGAAAATAACCTCAAGCCCCTCAGCCTTTCCTCATACGATTTTCCCACCATACCAGGCAACATCCTGGTAAATCTCCTCTGCATCCTTTCCAACACTTCCACATCTTTCCTATAATACGGCGACCAGAACTGTACGCAATACTCCGAATGCGGCCGCACCAGAGTTTTGTACAGTTGCAGCATGACCTCCTGGCTCCGAAACTCAATCCCTCTACCAATAAAAGCGAACACACCTTACGCCTTCTTAACAACCCTATCAACCTGGGTGCCAACTTTCAGGGATCTATGCACATGGACACTCAGATCCCTCTGTTCATCCACACTACCAAGTATCTTACCATTAGCCCAATATCTCTGTATTCCTGTTACTCCTTCCAAAGTGAATCACCTCACACTTTTCCGCATTGAACTCCATTTGCCACCTCTCAGCCCAGCTCTGCAGCTTATCTATGTCCCTCTGTAACCTGCCACTTCCCTCCGCACTGTCTACAACTCCACCGACTTTAGTGTCATCCGCAAATTTACTAATCCATCCTTCCACGCCCTCATCCAAGTCATTAATAAAAATGGCAAACAGCAGTGGCCCCAAAACAGATCCATGCGGTACACCACGAGTAACTGAACTCCAGGATGAATATTTTCCATCAACCACCACCCTTTGTTTTCTTACAGCTAGCCAATTCCTGATCCAAACCACTAAATCACCCTCAATCCCATGTGTCCGTATTTTCTGCAAAATGTTTCACCGCGCGATGGGGAGTGTACAGAAGAAGGAATGGAAAATGTATAGTTTTATTCACCGTAAAAGGATCAAAAAAAGGACCTTGTGTATATATATAAGGGAGACTGTCACTTTCCATCCCTGGAATACTCGCTGTGTGACTGGTATGCAACCTCATTGAGAAGCAGAGGTGAATGCCAAAAGTGCACAAAGCATTTATCACAGACATATTCATCCACTCTGGAAAAAGGGACACTTTGAAATGGATAATGTGGTCCACTTTATCAGAAGTGGGCAATGCTATCATCTACATCATTAGGTAGGGAAATTTTGGGGTAGGGAGGAGGTGTGACATATTCACTCTTGCATTCAAAAACATACCAACAAAAGTCATATTGTTCAGGATTTTGTAATGCAGCCATAGGTTGTCATGTGGGTAATATTTATCTCTGTTGTTCAAAGCTGTTCTGCACCAAGTGATGAGGTTATTATTAATATCTGTTCTAAATGTCTGGTGCAATCGTGATATCCATCTCTGTCCCTTGGTTCGGTTGCACACAGTTGGTATCCCAGTGAATCAGAGCCATGGTCTCCCTCAGACTCACACAAACTCCTTGCCGACTGCCTCATTTTCACCAACACACATGAATTGGGAAATTGTGACTTTGTTTCTGTTTCACCTGTTTCAGCTCCATTAAAGATGTTATATAAACGCAGTTGTTGATAAATTCCTTCTTTTCTCAAGCCCATGCTTGTTCTCTTCGGAGCGAGGCGAGCTGTGCCCAGCTTCTAATTTTATCTTTTACTCTTGTTCTGTGCCTCTAAAACTTCATTCTAACTCTTTAAAACTCTCTAACAACGCCTTAATGTAATTTCTCATAGATTTGGCCACACCCTAGCTGTGACTGTAACATTACATTCTGCACTCTCTCCTTTCCTTCTCTATCACAGTATGTTTTGTCTGAATAACCCGCAAGAAACAATACTTTTCACTGCATGTTAATACATGTGACAATAATAAATCAAATCAAATCAAATATTTTGTTTTACAATTCACTGCCTCCATTTTAATTATATTTTCTTTCTTCCCAACTCTGTCTCTCATTTCGTAAAAAGTTTATTGTCATTTGGTCCCTTTGCCTTTTGCACGGTCTCTCTCGCTCTTTCTCTCTCCCTCTGTTTGTGTATTTTCCTGTGGATCTGACTTGCTCCCTCTTTCTGCTTGTCCCTGGTTGTCTGTACATCTGTCTTTTTTCATCATCTCTATCTTCTATTATTGTTTCCCTTTCTCTATTAATTCCTTGGTCACCTTTGCTGTCAAAATGTATCTTTCTCTGTATCCATTCCCCTTTGTCATTCCACTTCTTTCCCTTTCTCCCTCACTTGATCCTGACCTCAGCCTTTCCCACTGTAGGTGGTCTCTCACCTGCCTTGATGTGGATCTGGGTGACAGATCATCTGGTGCCATTCATGACAAACTGGGATATTTCCACTCATGAACGGGGCAAGGATATAGCCAGAAGATTCTTCCTTTTGCTATCAATTGGCAACTTTGCTCACCATACAATCCCTACAGTGCAGAAGGAGGTCATTTGGTCCATCGAGTCTGCACTGACTCTCCAAACGAGCATGTTACCCAGACCCAGAATCTGCCCTATCCCCGTTGCCCCAAGCATTTACCTTGCGAATCCCCCTAACCTACAGATCTTGGGACACATCTCATTTTTTGCACATAAAACTGAACATTAGTCCTCTTTAACTCGATACAATCATAGAATCCCCACAGTGCGGAAGGAGGCCAATCGGCCAATTGAGCTTGAACCAACAACAATCCCAGCCAGGCCTTGTTCCCATGTATTTACCCTTCTAGTCCCCCTGACACCAAGGGGCAATCTAGCACGGCCAATCCATCTAACCCGCACATCTTTGGACTGTGGGAGGAAATCGGAGCACCCGGAGGAAACTCAGGCAGACCATGGGAGAACGTGCAAACTCCACACAGCGCTCCGAAAGCTAATGGTATTTGCTACCAAATAAACCTGTTGGACTTTAACCTGGTGTTGTTAAAACTCTTACAATGCAAAGGCAGCAGCATTGACTGTCAGAGACATGTCCGTTAGGCTGACACCAGCATAGCTAGAGCAGGGTTGACCAACATATTCACTGGGCAAACACACGTCAATGTTTTTCTCACTCAAGGGGCCGATGAGTAAATTTCAGAATGATAAAGTTTGGCACAGCAGAAATTTCAATGAAAAACTAAACTGAGATATGAAAAGAAACAACTTGCTGAGCACAATAATGAGTAATAAATAAAGATGATTATTAGAGTTTAATCCTCATCAATCACAAATTGTTTCTCTCCCACATTTACTGCAGATTGGCTCAAAATCCTATCAGCAGCAAACATGGGAAAGAAACGGGATGTGATTGGAGGAGCAGCTCCATGCAGATTCTTCCATTCAAACTGAACTGTGTGACTGAGATTCTGGAAACTCGCTCCGGGGGCCGCATTGAGGGGCTTCGAGGATCACATTCGCCCCTTGGTCCACACGTTGGACAACCCTGGGCTACTGCATGTGTTTGATGAGTGAGTAACAATTTGTGTGTTTGGAAAGAGAGCAAACATCATCAGGGAATGAGTGAAGAAGAGTGGAGACATCCAGGTCTTGCCATCCTTACGCCAATGGAAGATGAAGTGCTGGATCAGGAAGGTCTGGGGGCAGAGTGGGTAATTACTGCTGGTGAGATGGGTTGAGTGAGTGGCCTAATGAATGGGCACAGGAGAGCCTCTGGTGAGGACAAAACATAGAGCTTGTTTATCCATCACTGGTCACAGAGAGCAGTCTGAAGGACGTATTGGGATAAGAACAAAATAACTAGGAGCAGCAGAAGGCCATTCAGCCCCTCGAGCATACTCCATCACGGCTGATCTAATTATAGTCTCAACTCTTTTCCCCGTAACCCTTGATGCGCTTCTCAATCCAAAATCATTCTGAACTCAGCCTTGAATATATTCAATGACTCTGCCGCCACTAGTATCCAGGGAAGAGAATTCCACTGACCAGCCACCATCTAAAAAATAAATTTCTCCTCATCTCAGTCTTAAGGGACTGTCAATTACATTTTAAAATCTGTCCCCTTGTTCTGGTCTCTCTTACAAGAAGAAACAGCCTCTCAGCAACCACCCTGTCTCATCCCCTCAACGCGATAACCTTTTAATCTTCTGAACTTTCATTGATATTGCTCCAATCTGCTCAAATTTTCCTCGTAAAATAAACCTCTCCATCCCAGGAATCAGCCGAGTGAACTTTCTCTGAACTGGTTCCAATACAATTCTATCCTTTTTTAAGTAAAGAGCTCAACATTATACACATTTCTCCAGTTGTGATCTAATGAAGGTCGTGGAAAGCTGCAGCAAAACCTTCTTACTCTTACCTTCCATTCCTATTGCAGTAAGAACGTTAAGAAACAGGAGCAGGAGTCATCCATTCTGTCCTTCACATCCACTCCATCATTCAATGTGACCATGGCTGATCCTCGGCTTCAACACCATTTCCAGCATTATCCCTGCATTCCTTGATTCACCAGCATTCTAATGGAAAACAAATACCCCCTCATCTCAGCCTAAATAACTGCCCCTTATTCTCAGACTGTGTCCCAGGTTTCAGACCCTCCAGCAAGGGGAAACATCCTTTCGGCATCTGGCCTATTGAACTCCGTAAATTAGTGTTGGTTTGAATAAGTTCGGCTACCATTCTTCTAAAGGCCTGAGAATAAAGTATTTTTGTTCCTCATAGTACAACCCATCTGTCCCTGGACCTATTTTAGTGAACCTTCTTTACATGCCAAGTACATCTTTGCTTCAGCCAGGAGACCAAAACTGTTCACAATACTCCAGGTTGGTCTCAGCAAGGCTGCATATAATTGCAGGAAGACATCTTTTTCCTCCACTCAAATCCTCTTAGAATAATGGCTAACATACCATGTGTTATCTTAACTGCTCTCATCTTCGCTTTCAGTGCCTCATGAACAAGGACATCAAAATATCTTGAAGTTGTCTTAATGTCTGTTTTTCCTACAAAATTAGATAACCTCACATTTTTCCACCTTGGCGTCCAGCTGGCAATCCTTTGGCCGCTCCCTGAGCCTCTCCACATCCCCTTGAAACATCTTTGCATCCTCCTCACAATTCAGATTTTCACCTAGTTTTCCAGTTTTTGCAAATTTGGAAATATTATATTTGATCCCCACATCCATATCATTGATATAGATTCTGAATAGCTGAGACCCAAACACTGATCCCTGCCGTACTCCACTAGTTAGAAGCTGTCAACCCAAAAGTAACCCATTTATTCCAACTCCTTGTCTCTGTCCACTCAATCCACATTGGAGAGCTGGTGCAGACACGATGGGCCAAATGGCCTCCTCCTGCACCAACACTATTCTGTGAAATCTTGGAAAACAGGGAAATGCTGGAATTAAACTCAGCAGGTTCGGCAGCATCTGTGCAGAGAGAGAGAGAAACAGAGTTAACATTTCAGCTCTGTGACCTTTCCTGTGAACTGGGGAAAGTTAGAAATGTACCAGGTTTGGAGAAAGGGGCGGGTGGGACAGGGACGAAAGGAAGGTCTGTGAGAGGGTGGAAGACAGGAGAGATTGAATGAGAGAAAAGTGAACCCCCCCCCCCCAGAGCCAAACTCCCTCAGAGGCTCCCACACTGCATTCCAACAAACTGAACTGGATTGGACTGAATGGGAAGTCATGGGAATGTAACCCTCACTGACTTCATGGATCAAGTACATTTCTGGATGGAAATTAGCTGCATCGACTCCAGCCTGGTTGTTGGTGTGAAACAGGAGCTGATGTCTATCTGTGTGTGTGTGTGTGTGAGTTCCTGCCTGCAGCTCCCAGAGAGTTTAAAATCCTGCATCTGTCTCTCTGCAGAGCTGCTGGTTAAAGACACATTTCCAGCATTTATCAGACAGAAACTTCACTCTCATTCTCTCCCTCCCCTCCCCCAGCCAGTGCTTCTGTTAAAAAAAGGCTAAACGCTTTATTTTGCAGCTCTGATCAGTGGTGAATCATTAACCATGAAGCACAGGGCACACACACACACTCACACACCCGGACACACAGCATTGTAAATCAGAAGTGGGATTTGTAAACGCAGCAACAAAGAACTTTGCAAGATCTTGTTTCAGTTCAGGCAACTGAAGGAAAAGTGAACTTTGCAAGAATCAGCAAAGGGTGCAAACCTGTAGCGGATGGAGTCCTGGATGAACAAGTTGTGCAATCCACATTCAGACCTGGCCTCTCTCTCTCTCTCTGGCAGTGCAGGGCTGCTGGTTCATTTAAATCCATCTTCTCTCAGCTCCCAGTGCTGGTGATGTGAAGCTGGGAGTGGGGGGGGAGGGAGAGCCTTGGGATGAACCATTTGCCTGGTGCTCACTAACCCCCACACACACAAACAACCCCCCCCCCCACACACACTCAGAGACAGGTTGGTGTTGGATTGGCCCATACCTGGAGTAGGTGGGTTCAGGTGAGGTGTAGGAGCTGTGGTTGGATGGGGGGGGTGATTGGGGAGGTGTGGACAGTTTGAGTGACTCAGTGAGGTTATAAAAAGGCTGAGGCTCCTTTGTCCAGTCTCTCTCTCCACGTGGGTTGGTAAGTATCAGGTAAGCTGTGTCTTTGTGAGTGAGTGAGTCAGTGTGTGCTTGCATGGAGTTCCAGCTCTGATATTTTAACCCCCCCTTTCCCAGCACAAAGCCCCTGTTCCTGGATCTCTCTCTCCACCATGGGAGAGGGGATGGAAGGAGTTGGAGAGATCACCGAGGGAAAACATGTGCGATGGTGAGTATGAACCTCTTCACTTTCTGTCTGCACCTTTCCCGCCTCAGCCCTGCTTTTCTCTCTGTTTGCAGCCTCCTCTCAATCTCCCTCTCCATCTTTCTCTCTCTCAACCTTTCTCTCTCTCAATCTCTCTCCCTCTCAATCTCTCTCTCTCTCAATCTCTCTCTCTCAATCTCTCTCTCTCTCAATCTCTCTCCCTCTCCATCTTTCTATCTCTCAACCTTTCTCCCTCTCAATCTCTCTCAATCTCCCCCCAGCTGTTTCCCCCCCAGCTCTTTCCCACCCAGCTCTTTCCCAACCAGCTCTTTCCCCCCAGCTCTTTCCCCCCCAGCTCTTCCCCCCCCCAGCTCTTCCCCCCCCAGCTCTTCCCCCCCCAGCTCTTCCCCCCCCCCAGCTCTTCCCCCCCCCCAGCTCTTTCCCCCCCCCCAGCTCTTTCCCCCCCCCCCAGCTCTTTCCCCCCCCCCAGCTCTTTCCCCCCCCCCAGCTCTTTCCCCCCCCCAGCTCTTTCCCCCCCCCAGCTCTTTCCCCCCCCCAGCTCTTTCCCCCCCCCAGCTCTTTCCCCCCCCCAGCTCTTTCCCCCCCCCAGCTCTTTCCCCCCCCCAGCTCTTTCCCCCCCCCAGCTCTTTCCCCCCCCAGCTCTTTCCCCCCCCCCAGCTCTTTCCCCCCCCCCCAGCTCTTCCCCCCCCAGCTCTTTCCCCCCCCAGCTCTTTCCCCCCCCAGCTCTTTCCCCCCCCCAGCTCTTTCCCCCCCCCAGCTCTTTCCCCCCCCCAGCTCTTTCCCCCCCCCAGCTCTTTCCCCCCCCCAGCTCTTTCCCCCCCCCAGCTCTTTCCCCCCCCAGCTCTTTCCCCCCCCCAGCTCTTTCCCCCCCCCAGCTCTTTCCCCCCCCCAGCTCTTTCCCCCCCCCAGCTCTTTCCCCCCCCCAGCTCTTTCCCCCCCCCAGCTCTTTCCCCCCCCCAGCTCTTTCCCCCCCCCCAGCTCTTTCCCCCCCCCCAGCTCTTTCCCCCCACAGCTCTTTCCCCCCCCCAGCTCTTTCCCCCCCCCCAGCTCTTTCCCCCCCCCAGCTCTTTCCCCCCCCCAGCTCTTTCCCCCCCCCAGCTCTTTCCCCCCCCAGCTCTTTCCCCCCCCCCAGCTCTTTCCCCCCCCCAGCTCTTTCCCCCCCCCCCAGCTCTTTCCCCCCCCCCAGCTCTTTCCCCCCCCCCAGCTCTTTCCCCCCCCCCCAGCTCTTTCCCCCCCCCCCCAGCTCTTTCCCCCCCCCCCAGCTCTTTCCCCCCCCCCCAGCTCTTTCCCCCCCCCCCCAGCTCTTTCCCCCCCCCCCCAGCTCTTTCCCCCCCCCCCCAGCTCTTTCCCCCCCCCCAGCTCTTTCCCCCCCCCCAGCTCTTCCCCCCCCCAGCTCTTCCCCCCCCCAGCTCTTCCCCCCCCCAGCTCTTCCCCCCCCCCAGCTCTTCCCCCCCCCCCAGCTCTTCCCCCCCCCCCCAGCTCTTCCCCCCCCCCCCCAGCTCTTCCCCCCCCCCCCAGCTCTTCCCCCCCCCCCCAGCTCTTCCCCCCCCCCCCAGCTCTTCCCCCCCCCCCCCAGCTCTTCCCCCCCCCCCAGCTCTTCCCCCCCCCCCCAGCTCTTCCCCCCCCCCCCCAGCTCTTCCCCCCCCCCCAGCTCTTCCCCCCCCCCAGCGCTTCCCCCCCCCCAGCTCTCCCCCCCCCCCCCAGCTCTTCCCCCCCCCCCCCAGCTCTTCCCCCCCCCCCAGCTCTTCCCCCCCCCCCCCCAGCTCTTCCCCCCCCCCCCCCAGCTCTTCCCCCCCCCCCCAGCTCTTCCCCCCCCCCCAGCTCTTTCCCCCCAGCTCTTTCCCCCCCAGCTCTTTCCCCCCCAGCTCTTTCCCCCCCAGCTCTTTCCCCCCCAGCTCTTTCCCCCCCAGCTCTTTCCCCCCCAGCTCTTTCCCCCCCAGCTCTTTCCCCCCCAGCTCTTTCCCCCCCAGCTGTTTCCCCCCCAGCTGTTTCCCCCCCAGCTGTTTCCCCCCCAGCTGTTTCCCCCCCAGCTGTTTCCCCCCCCAGCTGTTTCCCCCCCCAGCTGTTTCCCCCCCCAGCTGTTTCCCCCCCCAGCTGTTTCCCCCCCCAGCTGTTTCCCCCCCCAGCTGTTTCCCCCCCCAGCTGTTTCCCCCCCCAGCTGTTTCCCCCCCCAGCTGTTTCCCCCCCCAGCTGTTTCCCCCCCCAGCTGTTTCCCCCCCCAGCTGTTTCCCCCCCCAGCTGTTTCCCCCCCCAGCTGTTTCCCCCCCCAGCTGTTTCCCCCCCCAGCTGTTTCCCCCCCCAGCTGTTTCCCCCCCCAGCTGTTTCCCCCCCCAGCTGTTTCCCCCCCCAGCTGTTTCCCCCCCCAGCTGTTTCCCCCCCCAGCTGTTTCCCCCCCCAGCTGTTTCCCCCCCAGCTGTTTCCCCCCCCCAGCTGTTTCCCCCCCCAGCTGTTTCCCCCCCCAGCTGTTTCTCCCCAGCTGTTCCCCCCCCAGCTGTTATCCCCCCCCAGCTGTTCCCCACCCAGCTGTTACCCCCCCACAGCTGTTCCCCCCCCCGCTCTGCTTCCCCCCCCCGCTCTGCTTCCCCCCCCCGCTCTGCTTCCCCCCCCCGCTCTGCTTCCCCCCCCCGCTCTGCTTCCCCCCCCGCTCTGCTTCCCCCCCCCCGCTCTGCTTCCCCCCCCCCGCTCTGCTTCCCCCCCCGCTCTCTGCTTCCCCCCCCCCGCTCTGCTTCCCCCCCCGCTCTGTTTCCCCCCCCCGCTCTGTTTCCCCCCCCCGCTCTGTTTCCCCCCCCCCGCTCTGTTTCCCCCTCTCAGACCCGCCCTGACCAATTCCTCTGAGACTCTCCAGTCCCACCAGGATTCCCCCCCCCCCAAATCCCAGCCCTATCCATAGGGAGCCCCTCCCCAGCTCCTGAACTCCTGTCCCCACTCCCACCGACAGACCCAAACCCCACCCCCACCGACAGACCCAAACCCCACCCCCACCGACAGACCCAAACCCCACCCCCACCGACAGACCCAAACCCCACCCCCACCGACAGACCCAACCCCCACCGACAGACCCGAACCCCACCGACAGACCCAAACCCCACCTCCACCGACAGACCCAAACCCCACCCCCACCGACAGACCCAACCCCCACCCCCAGACCCAAAACCCCACCCCCACCGACAGACCCAAAACCCCACCCCCACCGACAGACCCAACCCCCACCCCCACCGACAGAACCAAACCCCACCCCCATCGACAGACCCAAACCCCACCCCCATCGACAGACCCAAACCCCACCCCCACCGACAGACCCGAACCCCACCCCCACCGACAGACCCAAACCCCACCCCCACCGACAGACCCAAACCCCACCCCCAGACCCAAACCCCACCCCCCCCGACAGACCCAAACCCCACTGACAGACCCAAACCCCACCAACAGACCCAAACCCCACCCCCACCGACAGACCCAAACCCCACCCCCAGACCCAACCTCCACCCCCACCGACAGACCCAACCCCCACCCCCACACCCAAACCCCACCCCCACCGACAGACCCAAACCCCACCCCCACCGACAGACCCAAAACCCCACCCCCACCGACAGACCCAAACCCCACCCCCACCGACAGACCCAACCCCCACCCACAGACCCAAACCCCACCCTCAGACCCAAACCCCACCCCCACCGACAGACCCAAACCCCACCCCCAGACCCAACCCCCACCCCCACCGACAGACCCAACCCCACCCCCAGACCCAAAACCCCACCCCACCGACAGACCCAAAACCCCACCCCCACCGACAGACCCAAACCCCACCCCCACCGACAGACCCAAAACCCCACCCCCACCGACAGACCCAAACCCCACCCCCAGACCCAAACCCCACCCCCACCGACAGACCCAAAACCCCACCCCCACCGACAGACCCAAATCCCACCCCCACCAACAGACCCAAACCCCACCCCCACCGACAGACCCAAACCCCACCAACCGACCCAAACCTCTCGGCCCCTCCCCCCGATCCTCTCTGCCCCTCCCCCCGATCCTCTCTGCCCCTCCCCCCGATCCTCTCTGCCCCTCCCCCGATCCTCTCTGCCCCTCCCCCCGATCCTCTCTGCCCCTCCCCCCGATCCTCTCTGCCCCTCCCCCGATCCTCTCTGCCCCTCCCCCGATCCTCTCTGCCCAATCTTCTCCAATCCCACTCTAATCACCCCCCCACTCACTCTCTCTCAGGAACTCACCGCCAAAGCCCTCTGAGCCACTCCCAATCCTTCTCAACCCCCCGCCCTCAATCTCCACTAATTCCCCCCCAAAACTCCTCTTTCCCCCACCTGATTCCCTGTCCCTCTGCCCCATCTCCTTTCATCCGACTGTAAGCACCCCCAATCTCTCTGACACCCACCGCCAATCTGACTCTCAGCCCCCTGAATCCTCCAAGTTCCTGCCCCAATTCCTCAGCCCCCCCCCAAAGGCTCCCTCTGCCCCCCTGCCAAACCCAAGCCCCCCTGACGCCTGCACCCAATCCTTCCTCAGTCCTCCCCACCCCAGAATCCCTCTGAGTCACCCCCCCCGCTCCGAATCGCTCGACACCCCCCCAATTCTAACCCTGATGCAAGGCCCCACCCTAAATCCCTCTCTGAATTTCCCCCCTCCCAAATCCCTATGAATCCACCCCGCCCTCAATCCCTTTCCCTCCACCCCGACTCCCCCCCCCCTCCCGCTAACTCCCTCTCTGACTCCCTACCCCATCCAGACCCTCCCCAGATTCTAAGCCCCTGAGATTCCTCTAGAATCCCCCCTGAACGTCTCCTGAGATCGCCCCCACCCTCGCCACATTCCTCTGCCCCCGAATCCTGCTCCCTCTCCAATCCCACCCCTTCAATCTGTCTGAGCACCAAACCATGTCTTGTCATCCCCGTAAGCCCCCCAATCCCTCCTGTATCCCTCAGAACCCCAGAAATCCCCCTCTAAGCCTCCCCTTCCCGAATCCCCCTCAATTCCCCCCGATTCCCTCCCTCTCAGCCCCGCTAAATCCCAAATTCCCCATGAGACCCTTAAATACCCGAATCCCTCTAATTCCCGACCACAATCCCTGAGTCTCCCTCTCCACTCTCTCCCTTTAATCCCTCTCAATTCCCCCCCCCCCCACTCCAGCCAATTCTGTCGTCCCTCCTCACAATCCCTCTAAATCTCCCGATCCTTCCCTCTGAGCCCCGTACCCCGCTCCCCCCACTGCCCAAACCATCTTCAAAGCCCCCCAGCTGAATATCCCTCTAAGTTCCCCTCTTTCCCCCCGCCCCCCCTCTCAACCTGGCAAATTCCCACTCCCTCCCTGTGAACAGCCTCTGGACTGACAGATCCCCCCCTTTCTAATTAGTACCCCCCCCCACCGCGCGTCCATCCCCGTCCACCACCCCCCGGTAAACAGCTCCTGGTGGAGTTGGATGTGGAAACTCTGCCCATTTTAAACATTAACGTTCAAATGACTAATTCCCCTGACACTGAGCAGCCTGTGTTATAACATCCCCCACCCCCATCCTGTACAACAGACCCCCTGTCTGATTCTTCCCCCCCATCTCCATTGCCCCCTTTCTCTGATAACCCCTGACTCTGGTCAGCCTGTGTTATAATATTCCCCCCACTTGTACAACAGCCTCCCCCACCGGCCCCTTCCCTCTCTGTCTAATAGCCCCTGGCTCTGAACAAGCCCCTGTATTACACACTCCCCCCTTTCAGCAGTGCTGAATCCCTCTGAATTGCCCCCGATTCCCTCCCTCTGCGTTCCTGGGCCTTTGCTGCTTGTGAACAGCAAACCCGTGATCTGGCCCGTCCCCCACGAGAGAGAGAGAGATAGAGAGAGACAGAGAAGTAGAGATGGAGATAGAGAGAATGCTGCTGTAATTCAGACGGAATGATTCACAGAGAGGGGGAAGCAGAGATCAGAGAGATGGAGATGGGGAGGATGCGACTGTAATTCAGACTGATTCACAGAGAAGGAAGCAGAGATCAGAGAGAGGGGGAAGCAGATAGAGAGAGTGAAGGAGATAGAGAGAGATAAGAGACAAATAAAAGCAGAGTTAAAGTTAAAATTGTATTTGTTAATCACAAGTAGGCTTACATTAACACTGCAATGAAGTTATTGTGAAAAGATATAGAGATGGGGAGTGAGAGAGAATGCTGCTGTACTTCAGACAGAATGAGTCACAGAGAGGGAGCAGAGATAGACAGAGGGGGGAGCAGAGAGAGAGAGAGAGACGGAGAGGAGGCTGCTGTGATTGAGATAAAATGATCCACAGAGAGAGAGAGAGATGTCCAGAGAGGCTGAGATACAAAGTGAGACGTCGAGATAAATAGAAAGTGGGGCTTTGGCAAGACAGAGTGACAAAGTTTCAGAGAGAGTGAAAGATAGAGAGAATGAGAGAAAAAGGGAAAGATGCTGCCATTGTGAGAGGCTGAGGTATAAAGGATGGGGAGAGACAGGGATTGGAAAGATGTGGAGAAACAGTTCTGAGGATGGGGGAGTTGCACAGACAGAGCTTCAGGGAGAGGGATTGAAATCTGTGGGATTACATTGGAGCAGGGATCACTGGGAATGCCCCCTCCCCCTGACACACAGACCACTAACCCTCCGTGTAAAAGCCCCACCAGTCTATCTGTGAATAAAAATGAACGACAAAGACACGGGGACTTTTATTAATATTTTTCTCTCTGGTTATAGCTCTTGTCCGAGGATTCCTCACGGCAAAACTATTCGCTCTCTGCATCGCCAAAGTTTCCAAAGGAATTCTCCTTGGAAGAGAGAAAGAGAAAATAAAGTGAAATTTGATTAAACACAAAACAAAAGCTGATTAAAAACAATAAAAGGCACAGCAAGATCCCAGGACTTGCTGAAATTCACAATCTCACTGGGGGGAGGTGGGGGAAACATTCATTTTCACCTCCTCATTATTAAACCCTGACAAAATGGGAACACGTTTCAAATGCAATGAACTTCCAACTGCCTCCTGACTGTCCCGATATTGAATTTATTAAACACGTCAAAGCATTCTGGGGGCTTTACTCCAGAGACAGGCCAGTGAATAAACACAGGAGGCCCCAGTGAAGTTCCCACTTCTATCAGTCACCTCTCCCCTCCCCGCACCCCCCCCCTCTGTTTCTCCCTCTCCGTCTCTTACACACTTCCCCCAGATCTATATCTGTCCAATACCCCGTCTCTGCTCCTGTCTCTGGATAACCTGTCCTGATCTCTGCTCTGTTTCTCTACCTCGAGGTGAATCTGGATTGAAATGCTCTCTCTAAGTTTCTGTCTGACCGTTTAAAATAAAACTCACAATCAAAAGGGAAATGAGAGGGGGGCGGGGGGGCAGGAAAATCCACAATCCCACCCTGAAGCGGCTGCTTCACATTTTATTGAACCATTGAATTCAGCCACTTAAACCCTGTTGGGGAATTAAGCAAATGCAAAAGTGCTCCTGAGATTTAGGCCGTGAAGTGCGGCTTAGTCACAGAGGCTGCATTATTCCTCAGGTGGAAAGAACAAACCCCCCTCTCTCCCACCCCCCAGTTAAACAGAACAATCTTCTCCATCCACACCCACAAATCCCAGCGCCCTGTCTAAACACACAAGCAGGACTCTGGGATTGAGAACAAGCCTTTCCCCCAGGCTCAGGAATTTGAATTTCAGCTCCCTCTCCCTCCTGAGTGCTTCACAGTGAGAGGGAGAGAGACTGGGAATGCTGCAATCAGGATCCCACAGGGAGTCCCACACTGCAGGAGGACACCTCCCCCCCCCCCAGAGCCTCTGTCTCTATCCCCCTACCCCCCTCCACTGAGCACCCAACACTCCCCACCCCTTCTCTGTTCACCCTGTTTCTCTCTCTCTACCCCACCCTCCTTCCCCTCCATCTTTTTATGTTTAAAGCATGGGGCTCTGTCATAGTGTGAGGAATATGGGGCAGGGGGACGGGGCAGGGGGACGGAGCATGAGTGCACAGCAAGATCCCACACACACACAGCTTGAACACGGCCAGATACAAAGTGATTTTGAAGTGAGGATTGGGGTAAAGTGAGTGGGAAATGAGGGAACCACACGTCTCCCTCTCTTTCCCCTCCATCTCTCCCCCACCGCAAATGAAAATAATAAGTCACTCCAGCATTGGTGCTGTTTGTACATTCGATATGAACAGGGAACCTTCCACTTCGAGCACAGTCACACCCTTCTCCCATTCCCTCTGTCTCTCGCTGTTTCTCTCTTTCTCTGCCTCTATCTCTGAACCTGTCCAGCCCCCTCTGTGTCTCTTTTGCTTTCCCCCCAGATCTATATATATATCCAATACCCCATCTTTGCCCCGGTCTCTCTTACTCTGGATAATCTGTCCTGATCTCTGCTCTGTTTCTCCGTCTGGGGATGAATGGGGATTAAAATGCTCTCTCTGATAAGTTTCTGTCTGACCGTTTCAAATAATGACGTGTTGTGAGCCACGTTTGCTATTTCTCAGTGATTTCCATGGGGAAATGGGGAGGGAAGCTCCTGCAAAGCCACATCTCTCTCTCACTGCAATGTGGCAGCAGCCACATTCCAATATCTTTATATTGGGAAAAAATCTATTCAAACACAACAGCACAGATTCAGCCTCAGTCACACAGCCGCTGGTTACAAATCCCACCTTCTGGGAGGGTGTGAGTGAGGGTCTTTTCCCCAGAGACTGGGGAGCTGGGCTGTGAGTGCAGAGCAGAGGACCCCCCCCTAACCCACCCCCCCCCTCCAGTGTGTCTCCTCTCCCTGCCCCTCTGCCTTTGATCTCCCTCTGTTACCCTCCCTTTCTCTCTCTCTCCTTCCCTGATAACTCACAATCAAAGGAGAAAGATGGGAGAGAGAGAGAGATAGCAGGAAAACCCACAATCACATCCCCAATCCGATGGAATAAAGCGGCTGCTGCAGGTTTTATTCGGCTGCTTTTCTCTCTCTCTCTGTCTGTCTCTCCTTCCCCCACTCCCTGTCTTTCTCTGTCTCTGTCTGTCTTTCCCTCCCTCCCTGTCTCTCTCTTTCTCTCTCTCTGTCTTTCCCTCCCTGAAATTAAATCCAAAAAATTCACATTGGTGTTTTCCATCACATTTTATTGAAAGATGAAATATAGACAGGAATGTCTGGGGAGAGAGAGAGGGGAGGGGTGCTGGGATTGGTAAGAACGCTGGAGAGACAGCGACAGGGAAATTATGAACGCCCCCCCATCCAAATAGAAATTCCTGGGAAAAGAGGGAGGAGAATCTGGAGTCACACAGCACAGAAACAGGCCCTTCGGCCCACCAGGTCTATGCTGGCCATCAAATTCCAATCTATACTCCCCCCATTCCCCAGCACTCGCTGCACAGCCTACGATGCCTCGGCGATTGAAGTGCTTTAATTTACCCGACCCCGTTTACACTTCTTCCTTTGAACCCACTTTGCGGTCCGTGAGCGAGATTTTGTTTAATAAAGTGTGGTCACTGTTGCAGTGCGAGCAAAGGCCACAGGCCCAGTGTGTGCACAGCAAGATCCCACAACAACAGCAGCAGCAGCAACAATGTGAACCTGAATCAAATGGGACACAGTCCTCCCCAACACACCCCCAACACTCTCGCCTGCTGTGAGCCCCCTTCCCCACTCACTACCCTGTGTGTCTCATCCCAAATTCCCAGAAAGGGTTGAACTCCCTCTTAAAACGAAGCCAAACCCTTTTTAAAACACAATCTCTGTGGTGCTCTGGAAGATCCCAGAAGGTGCAGTTCGCTGTGTTGAGTGTGTTTTAATTTGGGAAATGTTTATACAGAGGGAGAGTGAGGCAGAGAGGGGCTGAGGCTGTGAAATCCACCCCCCCCCCTTCGCCCCGGGACCCTCAGAATTGAATCATAACGTGTAGGGCCACACGGGGGCACAGTGGTTGGCGCTGCTGCCTCACAGCTCCAGGGACCCGGGTTCAATTCCCAGCTCGGGTCACTGTGATCCTGTGTCTCTTCCCCCACCCCCTCACTGCACCCCCACAAACCTCACCTCTTGCTGTCTTTTCCTGTTTTCCTCCTCACTCTCCCCCTCTCTCTCTCCCACTCCCTCCATCTTTCTCTCTCACTCCCTGTCTGCCTTTCTCTCTCTCTCCGTCCATCTTTCTCTCTCTCTCTCCCTCCATCTTTCTCTGTCTTTCTCTCTCTCTCCCTCACACTGTTTCTCTCTCTCTTTCTCCCTGCCTGTCTCTCTCTCTCTCTCTCTCTGTCTTTCCCCCTCTTTTTCTTTCTGTCTCTCTCTTTCTCTCAGAGACTGGGAATGCTGCAATCAGGATCCCACAGGGAGTCCCACACTGCAGGAGGACACCACCCACCCCCAGAGCCTCTGTCTCTATCCCCCTACCCCCCTCCACTCAGCCCCCGACACTCCCCACCCCTTCTCTGTTCCTCTCTCTACCCCACCCTCCTTCCCCTCCATCTTTTTATGTTTAAAATGTGGGGCACTGTCACGGTGCGGGGAATATGGGGAGGGGAGGAGGGGAGACAGAGAGCATGAGGGCACAGCAAGATCCCACACACAGTCTGAGCAGGGCCAGATACAAAGTGATTTTTAAATGAGGATTGGGGTAAAGTGAGTGGGAAATGAGGGAACCACACGTCTCCCTCTCTCTCCCTCCACACGAGAGACCCCCAGATCCTGTGTCTCTTCCCCCACCCCCTCACTGCACCCCCCCACAACCCTGACCTCTTGCTGCCCTTTCCTGCTTTCCCTCACTCTCCCGTCTCTGTCTCTCTCTCTCCCTTTCTCTCTCTCTCTCTCCCTCTCTGTCTTTCTCTCTCCCTTTCTTTCTCTCTGTCTCTCTCTAATATGGTTATGAAGTTGCATCTAGGGTAAAACATCTGGTGTTTGACAAATGTAAATATTGAAAAGAAATGCTGAGAAAACCAAAACGAACCATCCAGCGTTGTGTCTTTAGAAAGCCTGTGTCTTTGTGCTGGGGATTTTAAACTGCAGAAAGCAGGGCTGCAGAAGACAACTTTACAACATTTGTGTCCAAAGCAGCAGCCAGAGTCCCAGCAGAGCAAAACAGGCTTTGAATTGGGTCAATGATTTTAAAACAAGCTCTCAAACACACACAACCAATTGCATTCAAATTGGAGCGTTGGTGACAGCCTCAAGCCACTCAAATTGCAGGAATACTGTGAGGAAATTCTGGGTATTTAAACCCGGGACAGGGGGAAATAACGGGGAGGGAGCGACCTTGCTGCCTCTTTAGATTGAAGGAGGGAGAGTCTGATACTGAATCCTGCAGTAATATATACAGCTTCATCACATCACCATCTAAATAGAAGCAGAAACCAACTCAGAAAGTATTCCAGACCCAAGCAGCAGAAGAAAGTTCACACTTCCAACAGACGCCTGGTATTATATTATTTGAGAGTGACTCTATTCTGTAATGATTTATTTCATTATTCCTGAGTGAGTCTTGTCATTGGAACAGCATTCTACTGGGGAGTTTATTCAGTTTGTTCATTGTTTTAATAAGGTTGTCACCCAGTCTAAATTAAAGACCTGTTAGTTGTTCCTGATACAGAGAGTGTCAGATCCTGCTTTAATTTACCAATTCCTCCGACAGCACAAAGCTGTGCGGGTTCGGTGGATTGGCCGTGTTAAATTGACCCTAGTGTCAGGGGGATTAGCAGGTTAAAAGTGTGGGGTCATGGGAATAGGGCCTGGTTGGGATTGTGGTCGGTACAGACTCGATGGGCCGAATGACCTCCTTCTGCACATCTGTCTAAAACCAGTAGCTTCCTCCTGTCTCACACACACTTAAGATTACGAGGCAAGGTGTATCTCTTTGGGGGGGTTACAAAATAGCGCAGAGGGAAACATCACCTCAGCGTGGTAACAATATTTATAATCCCACAATCACACCCCCACCCTCCCTTAGTCAATGAATGAATGATTCAAATGACAATGAAGGTAATTCTGCACAGCAAGATCCCACTGCCAGTCCCACGATGGAGGAGGGCAGCCCCAGACTCTGTGTCTCTTTCCCCCTGCCCCTCCTGAGACCCTCTCACACCCCTCCCCCCCACACCCTCTCTGTTTAGCTCTCCCTCCATTTCTCTGTCTCTCTCTCTGCCTCCTCCGCCTCCCCAACATCTTTCCTGTTTAATGTTCTGCTCACGGTCACAGTGCGAGGAATAGGGAGCCAGACCCACCTGTGTGCACAGCAAGATCCCACACACACAACCTGGTGAGGGCCAGATTAAATAAATGTTGTGGGTGAGGACTGCAGGAGAGTGTGTGGGAAATGGGATCCACTCCTCTCTCTCTCTCTCTCTCTTCCCAAATTAAATTGACAACAATTCACATTGGTGTTTTCTTAAACATTTTATTGAAAGATGAAATATGGACAGGAATGTCTGGGGAGAGAGAGAGAGGGGAGGGGTGCTGGGATTGGTAAGAACGCTGGAGAGACAGAGACAGGGAAATTCTATACCCACCCCCCATCCAAATAGAAATTCCTGGGAAAAGAGAGAGAGAAAAGAATCTGGAGTCACACAGCACAGAAACAGGCCCTTCGGCCCACCAGCTCCATGCTGGCCATCAAATCCCAATCTATCCTCCTCCCATTCCCCAGCACTTGCTCCAGAGCCTACGATGCCTCGGCGATTAAAGTGCTTGAATTTACCCGACCCCTTTTCAAGCTTTTTCCTTGAACCCACTTTGCGGTCCCTGAGCCAGATTTTGTTTGAAAATAAAAAGTGCGGTCGCTGTTGCAGTGCAGCCAAAGGCCACAGGCCCAGTGTGTGCACAGCAAGATCCCACAGCAGCAGCAGCAATGTGAACCTGAATCAGATGGGACACAGTCCTCCCCCCACCCCCCACTCTCTCGCCTGCTGTGAGCCCCCTTCCCCACTCACTACCCTGTGTGTGTGTGTGTGTGTGTGTCTGCATCATCCCAAATCTCCAGAAAGGCTGGAACTCCCTCTTAAAAGTAACCCTTTTTAAAACTAAAATCACTGTGGTGCACAGCAAGATCCCACAAAGTGCAGTCAGCTGTGTTGAGCGTTTTTTAAATTTGGGAATTGTTTATACAGAGTGAGGGAGCCAGAGAGGGGCTGAGACAGTGAAATCCCTCTCTCAGGACCCTCAGAATTAAACTGGAGACCCTGTCCCTCACTGAAACCCCCCCTCCCTCTAACAGCCTGTGTCTCTCCCCCTGCATCTAACCCACAACTCCAGCTGTTTCCATCCCTCCCTCTTCCTCTCTCTCCCTGCCTCTCTGTCTCCATCTGTTTCTGCTCGAGAAGAGACAGGGAGAGAGAGAACAGGGAGAGAGAGAGAGACGGGGAGAGACAGAGATAAAGCGAGAGAGACAGATATTTGATAATTAATTGTGTATGGTCGCATTATTGAGTGTGGTTTAATTTGGTGATTTTTTTATACAGAGAGGCAGAGAGAGAGGTGAAGACAGTGACATTCTCTCCCTGGCACCCTCGCAAGTTCAAAGACACAAAAGCTGCAGACACTCTCACACACAAACTGGGTTTGGTAAGTTTCCCAATCTCTGCAGCTTCCATAAGACCATAAGACCATAAGACATAGGAGCGGAAGTAAGGCCATTCGGCCCATCGAGTCCACTCCACCATTCAATCATGGTTGATTTCAACTCCATTTACCCGCTCTCTCCCCATAGCCCTTAATTCCTCGAGAAATCAAGAATTTATCAATTTCTGTCTTGAAGACGCTCAACGTCTCGGCCTCCACAGCCCTCTGTGGCAATGAATTCCACAGACCCACCACTCTCTGGCTGAAGAAATTTCTCCTCATCTCTGTTCTAAAGTGACTCCCTTTTATTCTAAGGCTGTGCCCCCGCGTCCTAGTCTCCCCTGTTAATGGAAACAACTTCCCTACGTCCATCCTATCTAAGCCGTTCATTATCTTGTAAGTTTCTATCAGATCTCCCCTCAACCTCCTAAACTCCAATGAATATAATCCCACGATCCTCAGACGTTCATCGTATGTCAGGCCTACCATTCCTGGGATCATCCGTGTGAATCTCCGCTGGACCCGCTCCAGTGCCAGTATGTCCTTCCTGAGGTGTGGGGCCCAAAATTGCTCACAGTACTCCAAATGGGGCCTAACCAGTGCTTTATAAAGCCTCAGAAGTACATCCCTGCTTTTGTATTCCAAGCCTCTTGAGATAAATGACAACATTACATTTGCTTTCTTAATTACGGACTCAACCTGCAAGTTTACCTTTAGAGAATCCTGGACTAGGACTCCCAAGTCCCTTTGCACTTTAGCATTATGAATTTTGTCACCGTTTAGAAAATAGTCCATGCCTCTATTCTTTTTTCCAAAGTGTACGACCTCGCACTTGCCCACGTTGAATTTCATCAGCCACTTCTTGGACCACTCTCCTAAACTGTCTAAATCTTTCTGCAGCCTCCCCACCTCCTCAATACTACCTGCCCCTCCACCTATCTTTGTATCATCGGCAAACTTGGCCAGAATGCTCCCAGTCCCGTCATCTAGATCGTTAATATATAAAGAGAACAGCTGTGGCCCCAACACTGAACCCTGCGGGACACCACTTGTCACCGGTTGCCATTCTGAGAAAGAACCTTTTATCCCAACTCTCTGCCTTCTGTCTGACAGCCAATCGTCAATCCATGTTAGTACCTTGCCTCGAATACCATGGGCCCTTATTTTACTCAGCAGTCTCCCGTGAGGCACCTTGTCAAAGGCCTTTTGGAAGTCAAGATAGATAACATCCATTGGCTCTCCTTGGTCTAACCTATTTGTTATCTCTTCAAAGAACTCTAACAGGTTTGTCAGGCACGACCTCCCCTTACTAAATCCATGCTGACTTGTCTTAATCCGACCCTGCACTTCCAAGAATTTAGAAATCTCATCCTTAACGATGGATTCTAGAATTTTGCCAACAACTGAGGTTAGGCTAATTGGCCTATAATTTTCCATCTTTTTTCTTGTTCCCTTCTTGAACAGTGGGGTTACAACAGCGATTTTCCAATCCTCTGGGACTTTCCCTGACTCCAGTGACTTTTGAAAGATCATAACTAACGCCTCCACTATTTCTTCAGCTATCTCCTTTAGAACTCTAGGATGTAGCCCATCTGGGCCCGGAGATTTATCAATTTTCAGACCTTTTAGTTTCTCTAGCACTTTCTCCTTTGTGATGGCAACCATATTCAACTCTGCCCCCTGACTTTCCTGAATTGTTGGGATATTACTCATGTCTTCCCATGTGGCCCAGGGTTTGAATTGAAATTTAAAAGCAGCTTGGAGAGACTGCAGGATTTTTGAGTTGAGTTTTGTCGTGGTTCCCCAGGACGACAATTCGTTCACATCAGTTTAAAACAGAGAGTCTGAGCAGCGATCTTTCAAGCAAAAGACTTTATTTCTCAGCACAAGAGATAAAGCCGGGAACGTCCGGAACACTCCAAAGAGCCCTTGGGCTTACAGTCTTTTATGTACATTTCAGCTCCCTATCTCAAGATTCTTATCTTACTTTTATTGCCTGTCCTTGGTTCTCATCTTACTTTAGACCCTTTATCTGTTGTATTGGCAATTAGTCGTTCCCTGTTATATCTCTGTGTCTCTTAAATCATGGTGGTTATGGCTCTTACCTTTATCTGACCTTTTCTGCTTGTACTATAATCGTAGTTTTGTTGATTTAGGCCGAAAGTGTTAGAAAGGACATTCTCTCTGCTGATTTTATGGTTTTATGGTCCACTATTAAGTTGAACCACCGAGCAGTCTTCCTTGTTTTCTTAAGTGACTGTTGTCTGCTTTCCTTAATTAGTGATTGCTATATTACTTCTCTAGTTCCTCCACTTTGATCATATCGACTACACTTGATTATATTAGGTCACACGAAGTTATTTTAGGTTATATACCCATCTCACTACTCACCTAAATCTGCTATATCATTTCACTAAAACCTATGAATCTGAATTCCATACTAAACTCATACAATATCCAGTACAATTTCCCTTACAAGTCCCCCCTTTGAGGCTATTCCCTAGCCTCATCCCAATTACCAAGCTCAAATAATCCCCTCGCTCAATCCCATTTGTATTTTATTTTAATCACTCTTTGCAGGCGATGTGGAGGAGCCGAATATTTTGG
The DNA here is from genome assembly GCF_964213995.1 of Mustelus asterias. Taxonomy (NCBI): domain Eukaryota; kingdom Metazoa; phylum Chordata; class Chondrichthyes; order Carcharhiniformes; family Triakidae; genus Mustelus; species Mustelus asterias. The sequence continues at coordinate 738,436 of NW_027590099.1, read as the reverse complement.
TCAGGGATCAGTGTCCCTATTCTAACTTTATCATAATTTGTCTATCCCGGTTCTGATTTTTGGGTTGCTCCTCCAGATTGCCTGCCCCTGACAGTCATCAGCCAAAAACCTTCCCACTCTTGTCTAGGGAAGGGAAAAAGACTGATTCCTGTGTACAGACTAAGTTCTCCTGGTTTCGTGCGGACTTCAGCAAGGTGCTGTTGTTTCCACAAGGTGATCTTCCACTATTGTAGTTATTTTACAGAGTGACGAGTTTCAACTTCGACCAAGGTCATTGTGAATCCACTCAGCGGGGGCGGCTCAAGGTTTTCCCATTCCTCTGTTTTTTCTCTCGAGCGTGAGCTGCTTAGCACCCGCGTCACCATCTGCCGCGCTGCCACTCTGGTAAGGAAGGATCTCAGGGCGGGTAAAAAACAACAAAATATCAATCCCAGAATGATTATTGTTGCGATTGCTACAGCTCCAGCTTTGGCAAACCACGCCCCCCATCTTCCTAATATTCTGTCCAGCCAACTCCATACCTCATGCCCAAACCCAGCATTTTCTTTCACTTCTTTCTTAAGATTTCTTAACTTATTCATGGCTTGTGTAAATGACCCCTCTGGATTAGTGTTATTAGGGATAAATGTGCAGCACTGATCCCCAAACATAACACACACCCCTCCTTTCTCTGCCAGGAGCCAATCTAACGCCTGTCGATTTTGCCACGCCATTTTGCTGGTCGCATCCAACTGCTCTCCTAAGGCCTCCAGGGCATCATTCGTATAATTAATAAACCTCTGCTGATTATAATAGATGTAATTGATCCACTCAGTATTCTTGCTGGGTGTGATCCAAACAAAGAGGGATTCAAACCCTGCAGCTATTTCGTTCCTAGCTTTGAACTCATTCGGGATGCCGCGGGGCTGTCCGATTGCGTCCAATTTTATCGTAGGGTCAGGGGTATATGCCCTCTTAACTTTTTGTGATTTAATTTCTCTTTCCACCAGTAGTATCACAATGCTCTGGGCAAGCATAACTCGGGCACATAGTCCCTTCCAATTCTGTGGTAGTTTTGCCAATAGCCCTTTCTCCGGGCCACAAAGCCACCAGAGATCGGCCAGTTGATTTTCTTGATAGTCTAACACATAAGGAGGGGGTGCCCATCCCTCTCCTGAGAGGATCAGATTAAGAGCATCGGTTATATTCCAAATCCTTTCACACTCTCCTGTGTAATTTCCCACACTACTTCCTGTGCTACTTTCCTTCCAATAGCAATCTTGGATTTGTAAGTTGGGCTCTACACTCCATTCCTTTGGGACCGCGTCCACTGCCGTTTTTGGCCACTTTGGACATCTGTGGGCCAAGTTGTAGATGCCCTTTTTTACCCCAGCAAACAGGATGCAGTGGTATTGACACAACGGCGACTCACCTTTACAAAGGTTATCACATGCGGATCCGGAACAGTCTATCTTCTCATACGAGTAGTTCCGATTCCCTATCATATGATTCCGTATATATGTGTTATATGGACGGCAATTTTCCTTTCTCCAGCTTTGTTTCCTGGTTCTACAGTCTCCTGATCCCCATGGTATATCAGTTACTTGGGTGTTAGGTTTCTCTGATGCACATACTACACACTCTTTCCCATCACTGTTTTTCTGACCTGTATACTCAGCCCATTTCCACCATTTGTTTTTCTGCGCTTTTCCCCAAATAGTATTTGTGCTCACTAATCGTTCACGTTTTGTTCGTCTTAATACTCTATCTTCCTGATTTTGCACCCTTATGTCTTCTGTATCCCATTCTCCTTTTCTATGGGTCACGGAAGTTCCTAAGGGAAATAGTTTCCAACTCCCAGGTGGGGAATGGGGCCCCTTCCCTGTCCTCACCTCCCTCGGCACCTTGACTAATAGGCTCAGGCTGGGCATTTGTATCATCAGCCAGCTCATGCACAGAACTACTTTCATCATCCTCTATTCTTTTTGTTCTTCCTTGGCTCTGTTCCTCCTCCCCACGATTCTCCCCGTGTATTTCTATTTCTTCCTCGCTATCACTTCTGTCCACTCTGTGTACTTCTTCAATTTCCCTTCTCTCCCCTACCCCTGGTACTGTTCTGGTACAATGGTTCAAGTGATACCACAGTGTACTGCCTTCTACTTGCAACGCCGTGGGAGACACTTTGGTGACTTCAAACGGTCCTTCTCGTCTCGGTTCGTTCCAACGTCTCCGGAACTTTCTGATGTATACTCGATCTCCAGGCTTGATCTGATGTTCTGTTACCGGATTCTCCTCCTCCTTGGCTTTTTCCTGTTCAGATATAGTTCTATGTATAACAGTTAATTGTTGTATATATTCTTTTGTGCTTTGATCTAAACATTCTAGCGTAGGACCTCCTGATCCCCTGATCTTAGGTACCGGCATTACTCTTCCTGTCATCATTTCATGTGGGCTCAAATGTGTGATTCTGTTTTCCTGACTCCTGTACTGCATTAGAGCCAATGGCAGAGCATCTATCCAGTTTTTCCCTGTTTCATTGCAAATTTTGCTTATTTTAGCCTTAAGGGTCCCGTTTGCTCTCTCCACCATTCCTTGGGATTGAGGATGATATACACATCCAAACTTCTGCTTTATTCGGAGTGCCGAGAGTGTCTCTCTCAGTGCCCTTCCTATAAAAGCAGATCCATTGTCTGAACTTAATTGCGTGGGTATACCAAATCTTGGGATAATTTCTTTTGACAGGAAGTTAATCACCGTTCCAGATCCTTGATCTTTGGATGGCGTTGCTTCTATCCATCTGCTGAATCTATCAATAATCACTAGCATGTATCTTTTCCCTCTTACCACCTTTCCCATATCCACATAGTCCATGCATAGATGTTTAAATGGTCCTTCAGGAATGGGTATATGCCCTATTGGGGCAGTAATGCCCTTCCTGATGTTATTCTGAGCACACACCTCACACTGACTTAGTATGTAGTCAATCGAGTTTTGCAGGTATGGTGACCAGAATCCTTCCTTCTTGATCTTCCTAGCCACTTCTCCTCTTGCACAGTGGTCCACTCCATGCGCTTCGCTAATTAGTACGGTTAGTAATGATGTGGGTGCTATGACCAATCCCTCCCCATTTCTCCATATCCTGTCCTGTTGTCCCTGTAGTGCTCCTCTATCTTTCCACATTGCCTTTTCAGCTACAGAGGTTTCCTCCTGTAACTGTGCTACATCCTCTAATGTGATATGAGGTTCGATATCCCCCGTACCTGGCCCTGGGTGCGGCCTTGCTATTTCTACTGGGGCTATCGTAGCCTCAATGCATCCTGACGCTTCTTTAGCTGCCTTGTCGGCTTTGGTGTTTCCCTGTGTGACGCTGTCTGCTCCCTTTTTATGCGCCTGACACTTAATTATGGCTAATTCCCTTGGACCCATCATGGCCCTTATTAAAGCCCTGATTTGACCTTCGTGTTGTATTGGTCCTCCTCCGCTTTTCATAAATCCCCTTTGCTTCCATATTGCCCCGAACAGATGGCAGACCCCGTGGGCATAGGCCGAATCAGTATAAATTTCCAATGCTTCCCCGTTTGCTAGCTCACATGCTCTGGTCAATGCTTTAAGTTCTGCCAGTTGGGCTGAACAGGGCTGTTCACATTTCTCTGCTTCTATGACTTCAAGTGTTTCCCCTTTCTGTTCAACTATGGCATAGCCTGCGTGGTTTCCTAAGTGATCCCTGTAACATGAGCCATCTACATACAGTGTCCTTTTCCCTTCTGTCACTAGTCCCTCTGCTCTTAAATCTTTCCTCAGTTTCATAAATGTTTTTGCTTCTCTTAAGCATTCATGTTCTTCTCCTTCATGAGGTAATGGCATGTAATCAGCTGGATTTACTCTGTTGCACTTTATTATCGTGATATCTGGAAATGTAGTTAGCATTCGATAATGATGGATCCTAGCAGGTGTCAGCACAAATTTTCCTTGCTCAATCAATTCAGCTACCTTATGGTATACATGTATGTTTATCGGATATCCCATTGTGACCGTGGCTGCCTTTTCGTACGCCCACCAAGCTGCTGCCAGGCCTTGATAGCACGGAGGGTATCCCATTGCTACGTCGTCTAGCTTGGTACTGTAATATGCTACAGCCTGCCTTCGTCTACCCTTGCAATTTTCCTGCATTAACATTGCTGTAGCAAATCCGGCTTCTCTGTTACTCACAAATAAGTCAAAGGGCTTGTCATAGGTCGGTAAAGCCAAGGCTGGTGCCTGTGCCATTTCTCTCTTTATATTCTCAAATGCGTCTGAAGCATCTTTATCCCATTTTAGTTTGGCTTTTAATTCGTCACACCCTGCCTCCTTCATTATCTTTCGTAGTGCCTGCGTTTTTTCGGCATAGCTTTCCACCCATTCTGAACTGAATCCTGTCATTCCCAAAAATGTCATCATTTGTCCCACCGTCTGTGGTTTCGGAACTTTTAGTACTGCTTCTATTTGCTGTGAAGCTATCTCCTTCTGTCCTGCTGATATTTCTCTTCCCAAGTATTCTACCTTTTTCTGGCACAGCTGCAGCTTTTTCCTGGAAACTTTATGGCCCCCTTCTGCTAGTCTTTTCAATAGTTTTAAACTATCCTTCCTGCATTGTTCTTGTGTTCCTGTGCATAATAATAAATCATCCACATATTGTATCAGTGTTCCTTCCAACTGTATTCCTTCTAAATCTGCTCTCAACACCTGATTGAATACATGTGGGGAATGTTTAAATCCTTGGGGCATCCTATTGTATGTGTATTGTTTCCCCTCGTACGTAAATGCAAAGAGATACTGACTTTCTTGAGCTAGTGGCACACTAAAAAATGCCGAACATAGGTCTATTACAGTAAACCATCTACTTTCAGGTGGTATATTTGTCATCAAGGTATAAGGGTTTGGAACCTCTGCTGGCATATCTTCCACTACCTCATTAATTGCCCTTAGATCATGCACCAATCTCCATTTTTCTCCGTCCGCCTTTTTCACTGGTAGTAGCGGTGTATTACACCTGCTCCGGGTTTCTTTTAATACCCCTGCTTCTATCAATCCCTTAATTGTCCCTCTAATTCCTTCAATTGCTTCTGTCTTGATTGGGTATTGCGGCCTATACGGCCCCTGACGTCCTATCTTTAATCTGACTTCAACTGGATTAGCGTTTTTGACCCTCCCTACATCCGTGTCCTGTCTGGACCACAACTCCTGCGGGAGAGAGTTCAAATCCTGCTCTAACCTCTCTCTCCACTCCAATTCCTGTTTCTCGATTTGCACTCCTATTGTTATCTGCTTCGGTTTCCCAAGCATTTTAACATCCAAAATTATTTTCGTCATTTGTCCATTGCTGGACGTCCAAATATCTACATTGTCTGTCTGGACAAATTCTAAATCTTGTGCTCTCAACACCATTGGTCCTAGGTCTTTTGATCTGTATCCCGGATTCACTTTCAATGTGACATGTGGCTCCGCCCCAGATACAGAGAACCATTTGTTAACCCATTCATTCCTAACAATTGTGAGGGCTACTCCCTCTAGTCCGATTAAAATACTTCCTGACTTTATTTCCTGTTCTCGTCCTGCCTCCCTTTCCCATTTCTCCTGTATCTCAGGTTCCTGCCCTTCATCAAATATCATTGTACTGTGTAATTCTGTTCTTGGCCATTTGGCTTGTGGAACCCAAGTGTTTATAAGCTTTCCCCAAACTTCCCATATCTGTTTTTTAACTTGTTCCTCTATATCTCCCAACCAATATACATTAACCCCTTCCTTTCCTGGTATTTCAAGTGGATACATTCCCATCAAATCAATTCCTTGTTCAGTGCATTCTAATTTCAGTCCTAAACCTAGGATTGCATCCCTTCCCAATAGGAGTTTTATCACATACTAAAATAGGTACATGGGTTGTCTTATTTCCAATGGTAACAGGCACCGGCGTCGTCATTCGAGCTAATGTTACTTTCCCCGAGAACCCCACAGTTTTTACAAACTGGTTTGACAATGGTAAGTGATCCGCATACTTCGTTTGCATGCACGTACATGTGGCGCCGGTGTCTATCATCATGGGGACCTCGATCCCTCCTACTCTAACGTTAACTATAGGTTCCTGCTCTGCAGTTTCTGTTATCTGTATGTGCTGTCCTACCATTTCGGGGTTCTCTGGGCCTCCCTATGGGGAATTCTGATGGTTTACCGGCCCTTGAAACATCGGGATGCTGTTTGGCGATCCTTGGATCAGTTGTTGGCCTGTCTGCTGCTGGTTTTCTCCCTGTCTGGGGAAATTCCGCGGGCAATTCCTTTTTATGTGCCCTGCCTCCCCGCACCCCCAACACACACCTGAAGGGCCAGGCAGTGGTCCCTGTCTCGGAGTCTGATGATTAACCTGTCCCTGTCCTCTCTGATTCTGATAGGGTGGCCTACCACCTCCCTGTCCTTTCCCATTTCTATTCCAGTCAGTCTGACTTTGCAGGGCGTATGGGTTTTGATAATTTAGGCCATAGGCTCCTGGGTTCATGGACAGTGGGAAGGCAGAAATGTTATAGGTTATGACGGGCTGGCCTCCATCTCCGCTCCCCCCTTTGATTAGTGCAGGTGTTTCCTCTGGCTTTTGCTCCACCATCATTGGTGCTATTTTTCTGGGTGCAAGATCCTCTTTTGCCTTCAGTTTATCCTTGCTTTTAATCTCCTCCAACTGTGCCTGAAGGAGTTTACGTTGTACCTCCTTCAGCTGTTTGTCTGCATTCTTTTCATCTTTGCGATGTCTCTCTACTGCATGGGCAACATAATCCACAAACTCTCGGTAATTTTTTGAGTCCAAGCCCACCACTTCCTCCAGCCTTGTCTTAGCTGGGGCTGGCAAGCCCTCTAGGATTGCAGCCCGGAACATGGAGTTGGTCAGTGGGTCTATTAGAATGTCCCTCTCCGTGTCCCTTCTCCACCTTTTTAATTGATTCTCCACATACACCGCTGCATTCTCCTCCTCACCCAGTGGCTCTCCCTTTAGGGTTTTTACATCCATTCGATTGGGGTACATATCCCGCAGTGCCTGCCAGATGTCTTGGCGGTACTGGTCCATTAGTATCCCATCCACCGCTGGGTCATAAGCTGCGGTCGGGATGCCAGCACGTCTCATTACTTCCGCCATTTGGTCCATTCCTAGCACCTTTGTCAGGAGAGCTTTGATGTCGCCCAGTGCCATCCTTTTTCCCACCATTCCCTCCTCCAACTGTCCAATCCACCTTCCAGCCCCATCCAAAATATTGGGTAATTCATTAATTAAATTAGGCAAATCCTGACCTGACCAAGGGATATACTGCGGTCTGCCACCCTTCAGAATCACCGGGAATACCCTTTTCCCTCTCCTATCCACATCTGGAAACTTTACAGGTGGGTGCCTTTCCCGCCTTGATTTTCTTTGCACCCCTAACACTGATTGCCTCCCTTCGTCTTCACTACTCTCTTCTGTTTCTCCTTCCATCTCTCTATATCTTGTCTCTTTTCTCTCTCCCTTTGTGCCCTTCCCTCCTTCGTCATCTGTTCTATGTCATATTCTCCCTCAAAATTCATTGTGCCTGATATAACTGGGTACAGTCCCGTGGAGCTCTGTTTCTCTAAGTATGGGGGTGGGGCTACGTTTGGATCTTCCAATTTTGCTTTTTCCTCAAGTTGTACTGGCATCTGCATTCTACCTCCCCTCCATACCCCTCTTCTCTCTTTCCCTTCTTGTTGGAATAGGGCTAATATCTCTAACTCCTTTTCTCGCTTTTCCCTTCTTTTGCTCGTTTTATCCTTAATCTTATAGTTCTTTATCATTCCCTTCTGGTCCTCACACCTCTCTATGGACCATGTGCCTTCCTCCGGCCACTGTGTATTGGTCTTATTTGTTCTTTTGGCCCATTTTTTAGAGACGTGTTCTATATCTCCCCTGAGGGCTGGGAACTTATCCCCTAATATCTCCACTGGTGTCTTAACTTGGTGCGCCATTACTCATCTTTTTGGATCACTGTCGCAATTTTTGTCACTTAGTCTGTCAGAGTTAGGTATCACAGTGATTATTACTTGCTGTATTGTTTTTCCGTGCTCAGTCCCCTGTTTACCTTTCCTTTGGATTTCTTTTGCCAATATCTGTAATTCTAACCGGGGTCCTGATATCCACTTCCCCGTAGTCCCCTGTCCCGGCACTATTTTCCTCTCCCGGGCCAGAGGGTAGTAGGTTTTCATTTGCTCGTCTATGTGTATAAGAATCCTGTATCGGTCAGATCCCTTTATTAATTTCTCTAGGGTTTCCAATTTTATTTCGTCTATCCAATTCCTATCGACTACTCTTTCCCATTTTACATACGGCCACTCATTCTTTATCTCCTCTAAGTTAATTATGTGTGTAATCTTTTTCCAATCCAGTGTTGCTTCCGTTTTTGTTATTATTCAAAGATTAGTTATTCCCAATCTTGCCACCAGGCAATTTTGTCAGGGTAATCTTTCCAAGTTGTTAGTTATTACCCTACCTATGTTCCGACTCTCTCTCTTATTTCTGTCCTTCACGCTGTTTTCTCAGACCAGTTTGTTCAAATTGGTCTTTTACTTCCTCTATTCTAGCTGCTACTCCCCTTTCCTGTGCTTAAAATCCACTCCTGTGCTTTTGACTACTGTATTAGGTCAGAGAGCGATCTCTCACTGATCTCTCTCCCTCTCGGTTGACGTCCCTTACCCGAGGTCCTGGGTAGGTTTGGACTGGCAGGTTTTCCCACACTTACTCTCTTCTGGGCAAGTCGTGACCTGAAAAACCCGCTCCAAACCGCTTGACTTAACCTAATTGCATTACTTTAGCTTTCGGCCTTTTTCCCGTCTCACTTTTTACCCATTCACAGACAATACAGTATTCGCAGCGCGCTTTTGCATGCAAAAATTCTGCTCTTCAGATCAGACTCAGTCTCTCAAAAAATTTTACACAATTTGGTTTTACCTGTGCAGGATATCTTTTTGGGTTGGGGAGATCCAGGACCAGCAGAGAGCCGGGTGCGCCGGGCCTCGAGAAAACCCCTTTCTGACAACAAGGATTTACATGCATGCAAGTCTGCTTACCTTGTTGACAGAAGGCCGGCTGGGGACCTCTCGGTTCCGGTTGGACCACCGTCTCCGCCACTCCTTCCAGATGCTTTTCTGGGCGATCTCTCACCAACCCTGCTAAGCAGCGCCAATTTTGTCGTGGTTCCCCAGGACGACAATTTATTCACATCAATTAAAACAGAGAGTCTGAGCAGCGATCTTCCAAGCAATAGACTTTATTTCTCAGCACAAGAGATAAAGTCGGGAACGTCCGGAACACTCCAAAGAGCCCTTGGGCTTACAGTCTTTTATGTACATTTCAGCCTCATATTTCAAGATCCTCCTCTCCCTTTTACAGCCTGTCCTTGGTTGTTATCTTACCCTACAGCCCTATCTTTCTTTGGCCACCATTAATTTTAGTTGACCCTTTATCTGTTTTCTTTGCATTTGGTCGTTCCCTGTTATATCTCTTCGTTTCTTAAACCATGGTGGTTATAACTCTTGCTCTTATCTGAACTTTTCTGTTTGTACAATAATCGTGGTTTTGTAAGCTAAGGCGAATGTGTTTAGAAGAAAAGACATCCCCCTGCTGATTTATGGTCCACTAATGTGTTTAGCAGAAAAGACATTCTCTCTGCTGGTTTATGGTCCACTATTAAGTTGAACCACCGAGCAGTCTTCCTTGTTTTCTTAAGTGACTATTGTCTGCTTTCCTTAATTAGTGATTGCTATATTACTTCTCTAGTTCCTCCACTTTGATCATATCGACTACACTTGATTATATTAGGTCACACGAAGTTATTTTAGGTTATATACCCATTTTCACTACTTATCTAAATCTGCTTTATTATTTCACTAAAACCTATGAATCTGAATTCCATACTAAACTCATACAATATCCAGTACAATTTCCCTTACAAGTGAATCTGAATTTCATACTAAACTCATACAATATCCAGTACAATTTCCCTTACAGTGACAACCTTATTAAAACAATGAACAAACTGAATAAACTCCCCAGTAGAATGCTGTTCCAATGACAAGACTCACTCAGGAATAATGAAATAAATCATTACAGAATAGAGTCACTCTCAAATAATATAATACCAGGCGTCTGTTGGAAGTGTGAACTTCCTTCTGCTGCTTGGGTCTGGAATACTTTCTGAGTTGGTTTCTGCTTCTATTTAGATGGTGATGTGATGAAGCTGTATATATTACTGCAGGATTCAGTATCAGACTCTCCCTCCTTCAATCTAAAGAGGCAGCAAGGTCGCTCCCTCCCCGTTATTTCCCCCTGTCCCGGGTTTAAATACCCAGAATTTCCTCACAGTATTCCTGCAATTTGAGTGGCTTGAGGCTGTCACCAACGCTCCAATTTGAATGCAATTGGTTGTGTGTGTTTGAGAGCTTGTTTTAAAATCATTGACCCAATTCAAAGCCTGTTTTGCTCTGCTGGGACTCTGGCTGCTGCTTTGGACACAAATGTTGTAAAGTTGTCTTCTGCAGCCTGCTTTCTGCAGTTTAAAATCCCCAGCACAAAGACACAGGCTTTCTAAAGACACAACGCTGGATGGTTCGTTTTGGTTTTCTCAGCATTTCTTTTCAATATTTACATTTGTCAAACACCAGATGTTTTACCCTAGATGCAACTTCATAACCATATTAGAGAGAGACAGAGAGAAAGAAAGGGAGAGAGAAAGACAGAGAGGGAGAGAAAGAGAGAGAGAGAGAAAGGGAGAGAGAGAGACAGAGACGGGAGAGTGAGGGAAAGCAGGAAAGGGCAGCAAGAGGTCAGGGTTGTGGGGGGGTGCAGTGAGGGGGTGGGGGAAGAGACACAGGATCTGGGGGTCTCTCGTGTGGAGGGAGAGAGAGGGAGACGTGTGGTTCCCTCATTTCCCACTCACTTTACCCCAATCCTCATTTAAAAATCACTTTGTATCTGGCCCTGCTCAGACTGTGTGTGGGATCTTGCTGTGCCCTCATGCTCTCTGTCTCCCCTCCTCCCCTCCCCATATTCCCCGCACCGTGACAGTGCCCCACATTTTAAACATAAAAAGATGGAGGGGAAGGAGGGTGGGGTAGAGAGAGGAACAGAGAAGGGGTGGGGAGTGTCGGGGGCTGAGTGGAGGGGGGTAGGGGGATAGAGACAGAGGCTCTGGGGGTGGGTGGTGTCCTCCTGCAGTGTGGGACTCCCTGTGGGATCCTGATTGCAGCATTCCCAGTCTCTGAGAGAAAGAGAGAGACAGAAAGAGAAAGAGGGGGAAAGACAGAGAGAGAGAGAGAGACAGGCAGGGAGAAAGAGAGAGAGAAACAGTGTGAGGGAGAGAGAGAGAAAGACAGAGAAAGATGGAGGGAGAGAGAGAGAGAAAGATGGACGGAGAGAGAGAGAAAGGCAGACAGGGAGTGAGAGAGAAAGATGGAGGGAGTGGGAGAGAGAGAGGGGGAGAGTGAGGAGGAAAACAGGAAAAGACAGCAAGAGGTGAGGTTTGTGGGGGTGCAGTGAGGGGGTGGGGGAAGAGACACAGGATCACAGTGACCCGAGCTGGGAATTGAACCCGGGCCCCTGGAGCTGTGAGGCAGCAGCGCCAACCACTGTGCCCCCGTGTGGACCTACACGTTATGATTCAATTCTGAGGGTCCCGGGGCGAAGGGGGGGGGGTGGATTTCACAGCCTCAGCCCCTCTCTGCCTCACTCTCCCTCTGTATAAACATTTCCCAAATTAAAACACACTCAACACAGCGAACTGCACCTTCTGGGATCTTCCAGAGCACCACAGAGATTGTGTTTTAAAAAGGGTTTGGCTTCGTTTTAAGAGGGAGTTCAACCCTTTCTGGGAATTTGGGATGAGACACACAGGGTAGTGAGTGGGGAAGGGGGCTCACAGCAGGCGAGAGTGTTGGGGGTGTGTTGGGGAGGACTGTGTCCCATTTGATTCAGGTTCACATTGTTGCTGCTGCTGCTGCTGTTGTTGTGGGATCTTGCTGTGCACACACTGGGCCTGTGGCCTTTGCTCGCACTGCAACAGTGACCACACTTTATTAAACAAAATCTCGCTCACGGACCGCAAAGTGGGTTCAAAGGAAGAAGTGTAAACGGGGTCGGGTAAATTAAAGCACTTCAATCGCCGAGGCATCGTAGGCTGTGCAGCGAGTGCTGGGGAATGGGGGGAGTATAGATTGGAATTTGATGGCCAGCATAGACCTGGTGGGCCGAAGGGCCTGTTTCTGTGCTGTGTGACTCCAGATTCTCCTCCCTCTTTTCCCAGGAATTTCTATTTGGATGGGGGGGCGTTCATAATTTCCCTGTCTCTGTCTCTCCAGCGTTCTTACCAATCCCAGCACCCCTCCCCTCTCTCTCTCCCCAGACATTCCTGTCTATATTTCATCTTTCAATAAAATGTGATGGAAAACACCAATGTGAATTTTTTGGATTTAATTTCAGGGAGGGAAAGACAGAGAGAGAGAAAGAGAGAGACAGGGAGGGAGGGAAAGACAGACAGAGACAGAGAAAGACAGGGAGTGGGGGAAGGAGAGACAGAGAGAGAGAGAAAAGCAGCCGAATAAAACCTGCAGCAGCCGCTTTATTCCATCGGATTGGGGATGTGATTGTGGGTTTTCCTGCTATCTCTCTCTCTCTCCCATCTTTCTCCTTTGATTGTGAGTTATCAGGGAAGGAGAGAGAGAGAAAGGGAGGGTAACAGAGGGAGATCAAAGGCAGAGGGGCAGGGAGAGGAGACACACTGGAGGGGGGGGTGGGTTAGGGGTGGGTCCTCTGCTCTGCACTCACAGCCCAGCTCCCCAGTCTCTGGGGAAAAGACCCTCACTCACACCCTCCCAGAAGGTGGGATTTGTAACCAGCGGCTGTGTGACTGAGGCTGAATCTGGGCTGTTGTGTTTGAATAGATTTTTTCCCAATATAAAGATATTGGAATGTGGCTGCTGCCACATTGCAGTGAGAGAGAGATGTGGCTTTGCAGGAGCTTCCCTCCCCATTTCCCCATGGAAATCACTGAGAAATAGCAAACGTGGCTCACAACACGTCATTATTTGAAACGGTCAGACAGAAACTTATCAGAGAGAGCATTTTAATCCCCATTCATCCCCAGACGGAGAAACAGAGCAGAGATCAGGACAGATTATCCAGAGTAAGAGAGACCGGGGCAAAGATGGGGTATTGGATATATATATAGATCTGGGGGGAAAGCAAAAGAGACACAGAGGGGGCTGGACAGGTTCAGAGATAGAGGCAGAGAAAGAGAGAAACAGCGAGAGACAGAGGGAATGGGAGAAGGGTGTGACTCTGCTCGAAGTGGAAGGTTCCCTGTTCATATCGAATGTACAAACAGCACCAATGCTGGAGTGACTTATTATTTTCATTTGCGGTGGGGGAGAGATGGAGGGGAAAGAGAGGGAGACGTGTGGTTCCCTCATTTCCCACTCACTTTACCCCAATCCTCACTTCAAAATCACTTTGTATCTGGCCGTGTTCAAGCTGTGTGTGTGTGGGATCTTGCTGTGCACTCATGCTCCGTCCCCCTGCCCCATATTCCTCACACTATGACAGAGCCCCATGCTTTAAACATAAAAAGATGGAGGGGAAGGAGGGTGGGGTAGAGAGAGAGAAACAGGGTGAACAGAGAAGGGGTGGGGAGTGTTGGGTGCTCAGTGGAGGGGGGTAGGGGGATAGAGACAGAGGCTCTGGGGGGGGGGGGGGAGGTGTCCTCCTGCAGTGTGGGACTCCCTGTGGGATCCTGATTGCAGCATTCCCAGTCTCTCTCCCTCTCACTGTGAAGCACTCAGGAGGGAGAGGGAGCTGAAATTCAAATTCCTGAGCCTGGGGGAAAGGCTTGTTCTCAATCCCAGAGTCCTGCTTGTGTTTTTAGACAGGGCGCTGGGATTTGTGGGTGTGGATGGAGAAGATTGTTCTGTTTAACTGGGGGGTGGGAGAGAGGGGGGTTTGTTCTTTCTACCTGAGGATTAATGCAGCCTCTGTGACTAGGCCGCACTTCACGGCCTAAATCTCAGCAGCACTTTTGCATTCGCTTAATTCCCCAACAGGGTTTAAGTGGCTGAATTCAATGGTTCAATAAAATGTGAAGCAGCCGCTTCAGGGTGGGATTGTGGATTTTCCTGTCCCCCCGCCCCCCTCTCATTTCCCTTTTGATTGAGAGTTTTATTTTAAACGGTCAGACAGAAACTTAGAGAGAGCATTTCAATCCAGATTCACCTCGAGAGAGAGAAACAGAGCAGAGATCAGGACAGGTTATCCAGAGACGGGGTATTGGACAGATATAGATCTGGGGGAAGTGTGTAGGAGACGGAGAGGGAGAAACAGAGGGGGGGGGGGGGGCGGAGAGAGGTGACTGACAGAAGTGGGAACTTCATTGGGGCCTCCTGTGTTTATTCACTGGCCTGTCTCTGGAGTAAAGCCCCCAGAATGCTTTGATGTGTTTAATAAATTCAATATCGGGACAGTCAGGAGGCAGTTGGAAGTTCATTGCATTTGAAACTTGTTCCCATTTTGTCAGGGTTTAATAATGAGGAGGTGAAAATGAATGTTTCCCCCACCCTCCCCCCAGTGAGATTGTGAATTTCAGCAAGTCCTGGGATCTTGCTGTGCCTTTTATTGTTTATAATCAGCTTTTGTTTTGTGTTTAATCAAATTTCACTTTATTTTCTCTTTCTCTCTTCCAAGGAGAATTCCTTTGGAAACTTTGGCGATGCAGAGAGCGAATAGTTTTGCCGTGAGGAATCCTCGGACAAGAGCTATAACCAGAGAGAAAAATATTAATAAAAGTCCCCGTGTCTTTGTCGTTCATTTTTATTCACAGATAGACTGGTGGGGCTTTTACACGGAGGGTTAGTGGTCTGTGTGTCAGGGGGAGGGGGCATTCCCAGTGATCCCTGCTCCAATGTAATCCCACAGATTTCAATCCCTCTCCCTGAAGCTCTGTCTGTGCAACTCCCCCATCCTCAGAACTGTTTCTCCACATCTTTCCAATCCCGGTCTCTCCCCATCCTTTATACCTCAGCCTCTCACAATGGCAGCATCTTTCCCTTTTTCTCTCCTTCTCTCTATCTTTCACTCTCTCTCTGAAACTTTGTCACTCTGTCTTGCCAAAGCCCCACTTTCTATTTATCTCGACATCTCACTTTGTATCTCAGCCTCTCCGTCTCTCTCTCTCTCTGTGGATCATTTTATCTCAATCACAGCAGCCTCCTCTCCGTCTCTCTCTCTCTATCTCTGCTCCCCCCTCTGTCTATCTCTGCTCCCTCTCTGTGACTCATTCTGTCTGAAGTACAGCAGCATTCTCTCTCACTCCCCATCTCTATATCTTTTCACAATAACTTCATTGCAGTGTTAATGTAAGCCTACTTGTGATTAACAAATAAAATTTTAACATTAACTCTGCTTTTATTTGTCTCTTATCTCTCTCTCTATCGCTTCCCTCTCTCTATCTGCTTCCCCCTCTCTCTGATCTCTGCTTCCTTCTCTGTGAATCAGTCTGAATTACAGTCGCATCCTCCCCATCTCCATCTCTCTGATCTCTGCTTCCCCCTCTCTGTGAATCATTCTGTCTGAATTACAGCAGCATTCTCTCTATCTCCATATCTCTACTTCTCTGTCTCTTATATCTCTCTCTCTCTCTGCTCTCTCGTGGGGGACGGGCCAGATCACGGGTTTGCTGTTCACAAGCAGCAAGGGCCCAGGAACGCAGAGGGAGGGAATCGGGGGCAATTCAGAGGGATTCAGCACTGCTGAAAGGGCTGACCAGAGTCAGGGGTTATCAGAGAAAGGGGGCAATGGAGGAGGGGGGAGGGGGAATCAGACAGGGGGTCTGTTGTACAGGATGGGGGTGGGGGATGTTATAACACAGGCTGCTCAGTGTCAAGGGAATTAGTCATTTGAACGTTAATGTTTAAAATGGGCAGAGTTTCCACATCCAACTCCACCAGGAGCTGTTTACAGGGGGGTGGTGGACGGGGATGGACACGCGGAGGGGGGGGGGGTACTAATTAGAAAGGGGGGGATCTGTCAGTCCAGAGGCTGTTCACAGGGAGGGAGTGGGAATTTGCCAGGTTGAGAGGGGCGGGGGGGGAAAGAGGGGAACTTAGAGGGATACGGGGCTCAGAGGGAAGGATCGGGAGATTTAGAGGGATTGTGAGGAGGGACGACAGATTTGGCTGGAGTGGGGGGGGGATTGAGGGGGATTAAAGGGGGAGAGTGGAGAGGGATGTAGGGGTAGACTCAGGGATTGTGGTCGGGAATTAGAGGGATTCAGGGGGATTTAAGGGTCTCATGGGGACTTTGGGATTTAGCGGGGCTGAGAGGGAGGGAATCGGGGGGAATTGAGGGGGATTTGGGAAGAGGGGGCTCAGAGGGGAATTTCTGGGGTTCTGAGGGATACAGGAGGGATTGGGGGGTTTACGGGGATTAAAAGACATGGTTTGGTGCTCAGACAGATTGAAGGGGTGGGATTGGAGAGGGAGCAGGATTCGGGGGCAGAGGAATGTGGCGAGGGTGGGTGCGATCTCGGGAGACATTCAAGGGGGATTCCAGAGGAATCTCAGGGGCTTAGAATCTGGGGAGGGTCTGGATGGGGTAGGGAGTCAGAGGGAGATGGCGCGGGGGCGAGTCGGGGTGGAGGGAAAGGGATTGAGGGCGGGGTGGATTTATAGGGATTTGGGAGGGGGGAAATTCAGAGAGGGATTTAGGGTGGGGCCTTGCATCAGGGTTAGAATTGGGGGGGGGTGTCGAGCGATTCGGAGTGGGGGGGTGACTCAGAGGGATTCAGGGGTGGGGAGGACTGAGGAAGGATTGGGTGGCTTGATTTTGGCAGGGGGGGCAAAGGGAGCCTTTGGGGGGGGGCTGAGGATTTGGGGCAGGAACTTGGAGGATTCAGGGGGCTGAGAGTCAGATTGGCAGTGGGTGTCAGAGAGATTGAGCGGGGGGAGGGGGTGCTTACAGAGTCGGATTGAAGCAGATCGGGCAGAGGGACAGGGAATCAGGTGGGGGAAAGGGGAGTTTTGGGGGGGAATTAGTGGAGATTGAGGGCAGCGGGTTGAGAAGGATTGGGAGTGGCTCAGAGGGCTTTGGCGGTGAGTTCCTGAGAGTGAGTGGGGGGGTGATTAGAGTGGGATTCGGGGGCGGGGCAATTCGGGGGCGGGCAATTCGGGGGCGGGCAATTCGGGGGCGGGCAATCGGGGGCGGGCAATCGGGGGCGGGCAATCCGGGGGCGGGCAATCCGGGGGCGGGCAATCCGGGGGGGGGCAATCCGGGGGCGGGCAATCCGGGGGGGGGGCCAATTGGGGGGCGGGCAATTCGGGGGCGGGCAATTCGGGGGCGGGCAATTGGGGGGCGGGCAATTGGGGGGCGGGCCAATTGGGGGGCGGGCAATCCGGGGGCGGGCAATCCGGGGGCGGGCAATCCGGGGGCGGTCAATCCGGGGGCGGGCAATCCGGGGGCGGGCAATCCGGGGGCGGGCAATCCGGGGGCGGGCAATCGGGGGCGGGCAATCGGGGGGCGGGCAATCGGGGGGCGGGCAATCCGGGGGGGGGCAAAACCCAGGGGGGGGGGCAAAACCCAGGGGGGGGGGCAAAACCCAGGGGGGGGGGAAACCCAGGGGGGGGGGAAACCCAGGGGGGGGGGGAAACCCAGGGGGGGGGGGAAACCCAGGGGGGGGGGGAAACCCAGGGGGGGGGGAAAACCCAGGGGGGGGGGAAAACCCAGGGGGGGGGGAAAACCCAGGGGGGGGGGAAAACCCAGGGGGGGGGGAAAACCCAGGGGGGGGGGAAAACCCAGGGGGGGGGGAAACCCAGGGTGGGGGGAAAACCCAGGGGGGGGGGAAAACCCAGGGGGTTCTAATTGATGGGGAAATGGATCAGAAGTGAAGTGAGAAAAAGCACTTCACCGAGAGGCTGTTTGGAATCTGGAACAATCTTCCTGAAATCCTGTTCCAGTATTCAATAACATGATGGCTGATCTGTGATCGAACTCTCTACCTCTTTACCCCTTGGACTAAGGGAAATCTATCAACCCCAGATTTAAAATGATAACAAATGACTGAGCATCAATAGCCATTTGCAGAAGATTGTTTCAAACTAACTCCACACCACATCTGGCAATGATTTCATTGCTACATTTCTAAAATCCTAAACTGAGGCTAACATCCAAATGTCCCCAAGTCCTGGAGTCCCAACCAGCAGAAAAACTTGTTCTTTATTATCCTTTACCTCTTTATTTTAAATGTTTGATTAAATCAGGCTCTAATTTAAATTCCAGCGGTTATTTAATTTAAGCTAAATTAATGTCACAACATTACTGCCATCTTTTACCCAAAACTTAGCTTCAGACCGTGTCCCTCTATATTTAACCAGCCCGTCTCTGACATCTCCTCCAGTCACACAACCCTGTGAGATGTCTGCACCGCTCTAATTGTGGCATCATGAGCGTTCCACATGCAACATGACTTGCAGCGATAAACTCTCATCTCCAACATTTCAATTGAAATTTCAAAGCTCAATGTCTTTGAAGCCGAATGGTCCAGATTGCCATGGCCTTCAATGTGAACAGGTTGTTAGTGATGTGACTACAGAGGTTGCCTAGGAAACAATGACTGAACACAGGGGGTGAATGTGAGAAGCTGAAGTTTCCACTTGAAGACATTCCCAGTGTCTCTGAGCAGCTGAACTGGGGAAGCCTTTGGGCAGAGACTGTGCTGCTGCTATTGCCCTTCCCGGCCACCAGGCGTCTCTGTAACGCTCCCGGGGGCTGCCTGTGCGCATGTGCGGGACGGGAATGCTCCCAGAGGCCAGCGCGCGGGACGCCGCCGCATTGATGCCGTCTCCCCTGGCAACAGCAAGATGGTCGCCGCCGTCATCTTCCTTGGCAAGGGAATATGGCCGCTGGCCGTCTCCCTTGGCAACGCAAAATGGCCGCCGGCGGGGGGGTGTCATTGCGGCGCGTGCGCAGTGAGGTCTGTCTGCAGCCATTGTCCAGGTTGCCCCCAGTGGATGGGGTTGGGATTGTGCAGCAGATGGAGCAACAATCCCAGTTTCAATAGGGGGACAGAAGCTGCAATGCTGCCCCCTGTTGGTCACTTCTCCCAGTCTCAGCATTGCAGAGTGTTTCAACAAGAGTGCATTGTCACAGCAGCACCTTCACCTTCAGTTTCACTTTATTTATTAGTCTCAGAAGTAGGCTTACATTAACACTGCAATGAAGTTACTGTGAGAATCCCCTAGTCGCCCACACTCCGGCGCCTGTTCGGGTTACACTGAGGGAGAATTTAGCACGGCCAATGCACCCTAACCAGCACGTCTTTCAGACTGTGGGAGGAAACCGGAGCACCCGGAGGAAACCCACGCAGACACGGGGAGGGGACAGCCCGGGGGAAAGCTCCATTCCAACTGTCCCTGGAGTGTCAGATTAACCTGGGTCACTCACGCACCCCCCCGGCTAAGACTCACCTCCCTCAGACAGTGAGACCCTCCTGTATCACTCACCTTACTGTAGTCAGATACCCTCAGACTCAGCACTGTCCACAGGTACAGCACGGGGTTAGATACAAAGTAAAGTTCCATCTACACTGTCCCCATCAATCACTCCCAGGACACGGACAGCATGGGCTAGGTACAGGGTAAAGTTCCCTCTACACTGTCCGCATCACACACTCCCAGGACAGGTACAGCACGGGTTTAGATGCAAAGTAAAGTTCCCTCTACACTGTCCCCCTCAAACACTCCCAGGACAGGTACAGCACAGTGTTAGATACAGAGTAAAGTTCCCTCTACACTGTCCCCATCAAACACTCTCAGGACAGGTACAGCACACGGTGAGATACAGAGTAAAGCTCCCTCTACACTGTCCCCATCAAACACTCCCAGGACAGGTAGAGCACAGGGTTAGATACAGAGTAAAGCTCCCGCTGCACTGTCTCCATCAAACACTCCCAAGACAGGTACAGCACGGGGTTAGATACAGAGTAAAGCTCCCTCTACACTGTCCCCATCAAACACTCCCAGGACAGGTACAGCACGGGGTTAGATACAGAGTAAAGCTCCCTCTGCACTGTCCCCATCAAACACTCCCAGGACAGGTACAGCACGGGGTTAGATACAGAGTAAAGCTCCCTCTACACTGTCCCCATCAAACACTCCCAGGACAGGTACAGCACGGGGTTAGATACAGAGTAAAGCTCCCTCGACACTGTCCCCAACAAACACACACAGGACAGATAGAGCATGGGGTTAGATACAGAGTAAAGCTCCCTCTACACTGTCCTCATCAAACACTCCCTCCACAGGTACAGCACGGGGTTAGATACAAAGTAAAGTTCCATCTACACTGTCCCCATCAATCACTCCCAGGACACGGACAGCATGGGCTAGGTACAGGGTAAAGTTCCCTCTACACTGTCCGCATCACACACTCCCAGGACAGGTACAGCACGGGTTTAGATGCAAAGTAAAGTTCCCTCTACACTGTCCCCATCAAACACTCCCAGGACAGGTACAGCACAGTGTTAGATACAGAGTAAAGTTCCCTCTACACTGTCCCCATCAAACACTCACAGGACAGGTACAGCACAGGGTGAGATACAGAGTAATGCTCCCTCTGCACTGTCCGCATCAAACACTCCCAGGACAGGTACAGTACGGGGTTACATGCAAGGTAAAGTTCCCTCTACACTGTCCGCATCAAACACTCCCAGGACAGGTACAGCACGGGGTTAGATACAGAGTAAAGCTCCCTCTACACTGTCCCCCATCAAACACTCCCAGGACAGGTACATCACGGGATTAGATACAGAGTAAAGCTCCCTCTACACTGTCCCCCATCAAACACTCCCAGGACAGGTACAGCACAGGGTGAGATACAGATTAAAGCTCCCTCTGCACTGTCCGCATCACACACTCCCTGGACAGGTACAGTACGGGGTTAGATGCAAAGTAAAGTTCCCTCTACACTGTCCCCATCAAACACTCCCAGGACAGGTACAGCACACGGTTAGATACAGAGCAAAGACAAAACATGTGGTCATCTCTGGTACGCTACCGGTGCCACGTGATAGCGAGTTGAGGAACAGGGAGAGAGTGCACTTAAACATGTGGTTGCAGGGATGGTGTAGGAGGGAGGGTTTCAGATACGTGGATAATTGGAACACGTTCTGGGGAAGGTGGGACCTCTACAAACAGGACGGGGTGCACCTGAACCAGAGGGGCACCAATATCCTGGGAGGGAAATTTGCTACGGCTCTTCAGGGGGATTTAAACTAATTTGTCAGGGGAGTGGGAAAAGGAGTTGTAGTCCGGAAGTCAGTGATGAGGGTGGTGAGATATTGGGGAAGGTATCAAGGTCAAGGGTGGGTACCGGTAGACAGGAAGATGGGTTGAAGTGTGTCTACTTCAATGCAAGGAGCATCCGGAACAAGGTGGATGAACTTGGGGCGTGGATTGCTACTTGGGACTACGATGTTGTGGCCATTACGGAGACGTGGGTAGAACAAGGACAGGAATGGTTGTTGGACGTTCCGGGGTATAGATGTTTCAGTAAGTGTAGGGAAGCTGGTAAAAGAGGTGGAGGAGTAGCATTGTTAATCAAGGATAGTTTAACGGCTGCGGAAAAGCACTTTGAGGGGGATATGCACACTGAGGTAATATGGCCTGCAGTTAGAAACAGGAAAGGAGCGGTCACGTTGCTAGGAGTTTACTATAGGCCCCCAAATAGTAATAGAGATGTGGAGGAAGAAATTGCTAAGCAGATTATGGATACGTGTGGGGGTCACAGGGTAGTTGTCATGGGGGACTTTAACTTTCCAAATATTGATTGGAACCTTTGTAGGTCAAATAGTTTGGATGGGGCACTTTTTGTGCAGTGTGTGCAGGAGGGTTTCCTGACACAATATGTGGATAGGCCGACAAGGGGTGAGGCCACATTGGATTTGGTACTGGGAAATGAACCGGGCCAAGTGTTAGATTTGGTTGTGGGAGAGAACTTTGGAGATAGTGACCACAATTCGGTGTCTTTTGTTATTGCAATGGAGAGGGATAGGGCCGGACGGCAGGGCAAGGCTTACAATTGGGGGAGAGGTAATTATGATGCGATTAGGCAAGAATTAGGGGGCATAAGATGGGAACAGAAACTGTCAGGGAAAGGCACTGATGAAAAGTGGAACTTTTTCAAGGAACAAATACTGGGTGTCCTTGATAGGTATGTCCCTGTCAGGCAGAACATAGAACATAGAACATTACAGCGCAGAACAGGCCCTTCGGCCCACGATGTTGCACCGACCAGTTAAAAAAAAACTGTGACCCTCCAACCTAAACCAATTTCTTTTCGTCCATGAACCTATCTACGGATCTCTTAAACGCCCCCAAACTAGGCGCATTTACAACTGATGCTGGCAGGGCATTCCAATCCCTCACCACCCTCTGGGTAAAGAACCTACCCCTGACATCGGTTCTATAACTACCCCCCCTCAATTTAAAGCCATGCCCCCTCGTGCTGGATTTCTCCATCAGAGGAAAAAGGCTATCACTATCGACCCTATCTAAACCTCTAATCATCTTATATGTTTCAATAAGATCCCCTCTTAGCCGCCTTTCCAGCGAAAACAATCCCAAATCCCTCAGCCTCTCCTCATAGGATCTCCCCTCCATACCAGGCAACATCCTGGTAAACCTCCTCTGCACCCTCTCCAAAGCCTCCACATCCTTCCTGTAATGTGGGGACCAGAACTGCACACAGTACTCCAAGTGCGGCCGCACCAGAGTTGTGTACAGTTGCAACATAACGCTACGACTCCTAAATTCAATCCCCCTACCAATAAACGCCAAGACACCATATGCCTTCTTAAGACACAGAGAGAGAGAGACACAGAGAGAGAGACACAGAGTAGAGAGAGAGACACAGAGTAGAGAGACACAGAGTAGAGAGACACAGAGAGAGACACACAGAGAGAGACACACAGAGAGAGACACACAGAGAGAGACACACAGAGAGAGACACACAGAGAGAGACACACAGAGAGAGACACACAGAGAGAGACACACAGAGAGAGACACACAGAGAGAGACACACAGAGAGAGACACACAGAGAGAGACACACAGAGAGAGACACACAGAGAGAGACACACAGAGAGAGACACACAGAGAGAGACACACAGAGAGAGACACACAGAGAGAGAGAGACACAGAGAGAGAGACACACAGAGAGAGACACACAGAGAGAGACACACAGAGAGAGAGACACACAGAGAGAGAGACACACAGAGAGAGAGACACAGAGAGAGACACACAGAGAGAGACACACAGAGAGAGACAAACAGAGAGAGACAAACAGAGAGAGACACACAGAGAGAGACACACAGAGAGAGACACACAGAGAGAGACACACA